>NC_133326.1:498794851-499094851 GCF_042186555.1 Aquarana catesbeiana | reverse complement strand
ACTGTAGGCCACACCATCCCAAAAATTAACTTACCCCGTTAACCATCCTAATAAAAACACCAAACATTAAATATGGCAAAAATTGGCCGCGGCACCTTTATTGGTTTAAACACATAAATATTTATCACTCTTTTATTAACAAACAATAACATCATCGATCAACCAATAACAGTTTATTATCTGCTCAGTTATCAGAACTCGAGCAGCCATCCACATATATAATATCAATAACCAGTCCCCACCAGTCGGTCTTAAGAATCAGGACCATCCCACCCCACCGCCGCGGCCATCTCAATGCCATACTGTAAGCCTAAATTAAAAATATCGAGACCCACATCCGAAAGGTGAACACCATCCTGCATGTACAAGCCCGGAATGCCACCTTCAAGATCTACGTGTCGATAAAACAAACCTCCTATCGAGGGCATGAACTTCTCCAGCGCCCTATTGATCCCTTTTCTCATCTTCTCCATAGCCTTCCTCTGAGAAGAGGACAACCAAGAGAGATGAGGAACCACTTCCGAAAATACTATAATAGTGCCTTCAGAAGACATATGAAAACGATGAAGGTCTCGCTTGATCATGGCCAGCAAGTCCAGTGTTCTAACATACCCTAAATCATTTCCTCCCAAATGTACCAACAAAATAGAAGGTGGGGGCCAAACTTGGTACAATCTGGATAGGTGAAAATACAGTTGATGCCACTGAAGGCCTCTTATTCCTTTCCAAAATAACTTAAATTGCTCAGGCTGCAAGGACAAATTGGCTGAGTAACAGCGGTGCGCCGCTCTCTTACGTGCCCAGTATATAAACGAGTGTCCTATGATCCATACCGTGTGCTGTATACCTAGGAAATTAAATGAACAAGTTAGGTCTGACATATAATTTGAAACATTTCGACTTCCACCTCCCCGTCTCCATAATGGCTGTTTCTGATAACCCCTTTCGGGCTGCCTCTGATGCTGCGCCTATCCTAAAGGAGTGGGAAGAGAATCTGAAATTCCCTAAATCCCAATTGATTTAAGCATTTCCGGAGCACTGAATCAAATTGATACTTAGTGAGAGGCTCTAAATTAGCATGAATAAAGAATTGCCCCCCCAACCGGAGGTCTAGCTCCCAAGAATCGCTGAACCAAGGCTACTGGACAAACCAGCACATTCTCCTGAGCTTGTAAATTGACCAAACAGCCTCTTCCGGCCTGATCCATTTTTGAACGCTGAAGCCAAATACGTACTCCAAATTGGTCAACTACTACTTGTTCATAAGAAATGCCTGACAATTCTTTCTTCTTTACAGGTACCAACTCCGAAATACGGAAAGCACCGAAAAAGGCAAAGGAAAAGGCTGTGTTGAACAGCAAGGCTTTGTACTCTGAGAAGCAAACTAGCTTAGTTGCTCCACAAAGACCCCCAAGCAAGTCCACAGATATCGGTCTTCTACTGTCTGGAACTAACACCCTTCTCCTATAACCTTTTAGTGCCTGCCTAACCGAAAAATAACCCAAACAAGGCTGCAACTCCCCGTAGTTTGAAGAAAAAAGAAATGCCAGCAAGAGTTTTCATCACATAATGACTAGAAAACTGCTGCTGCATTAAAGACGATAAAAAAGCCAAAATCATGGCCTCGGAAGAGATTTCCCAACTAAAACCTTCACTCTCAACAAATGACACACAACTTCTCCAGGCTGCCATGTAACTGTACCACGTCTTTGGGGCGACTGAACCCTTAATTGCGTCCGCCACCATCAGATTACTTCCCACAGCTGTTCTGGGCATGGAATGCCAACCTCATCCGCCTCTGGTAACAAACTTCGAAAACGGTCCATCTGAAACCGAGATAACGAGTCCGCTATATTGTTCAAAATCCCAGGTACATATTTAGCCTTAAGCCAAATATTAAATTGCAGACATAGCAAAACAATCTGTCTTAACACCTTGATAACCCATAAAGAACTAGACGACAGGCAATTCACAGCGTACAACACGCCCTTGTTATCCGTTTCAACCAAAATTCGTCTGTTCGCGAACTGGGGCCCCCAAATCACTAAAGCCACCAAAATAGGGAAAAGCTCCAACAAAACTACATTTTTGGTAGCCCGATTTCGCACCCAAGACTCTGGCCATGCTGCGCAGCACCAATGTGACTGCCAGACCGCACCAAAACCTTTCGAACCCGCCGCATCCGTGAAAAAACGAAAATCCGGCGCACAAATAAATTCAGCCTGACAAAGAGACCTCCCATTGTAACGACCAAGAAACTTGTCCCAAACCAAGAGGTCCTCCTTAAGCGAACTGGTGAGTCTACTATGAGCAAAAGGCGTTTTTTTACCTGAAATAGACAAATAAAGCCAAGAAAAAATTCTGCCAACTGGCATAACCGACAAGCAAAAGCCAGGGAACCCAAAAGCGACTGCAGCTCTTTCACCCGAATTTTCTTTTTGTCCAATACCCGCGACAACAACAACTTTAACTTAGTTAACTTCGCATCTGGCAACCGAAATTCCATAGCACAAGTGTCTATTTGAATCCTTAAAAATTCTAGTGTCGTAGAAGACAAACACATTTTTTCTTCCGCCAGTGGGACACCAAAATACTGAGACATGGCCGTAAAGTCACTCAATAAATCAAAACATAGCGAAGAATCAGGGGGGCCTATAAACAAAAAATCATCCAGATAGTGAATCACACTATCCGACCCAGTTTGGAAACAAAGCACCCATTGTAAAAAGGTGGCAAACGCTTCAAAATAAGAACAGGACAAAGAACATCCCATAGGGAGATCGAAAAAGAAATGTTCCTCAAAATAAAAACCTAACGAATTAAAGGCCACTGGGGAAATAGGCAGTAAGCGAAAAGCCGATTTTACATCAGCTTTGGCTAACAAAGCCCCCTCACCACATGATCGGATCTTGCTTATTGCATCTTTAAAAGTTGCATAGGGAACCGAGCACAACTCCCCATCTATCTCATCATTCAATGAACTGCCCTTTGGGAAGGACAAATGATGAATGATGCGAAATGCATTTGGCTCCCGCTTTGGAACCACCCCCAAAGGGGAGATCCAAAAATTCCTGAAAGGCGGATACGCAAATGGTCCTTCAATCCTACTTTCCACCAGTTCTGTTAACAACTTATCCCTAACCACTTGAGGAAAGAGCTCCACAGATTTAAATTGCCTACCACCTTGCACCCCTCTCCCGAGAAGAAGGGTAATGGAAAACTGTTTGCAAAACCTTCAAGGAGAAAACCCGCTTTCTCCCTGTCTGGGTAATTGTCCAGCCAAGGACGCATTCTTTCCAGCCTCACCGGCGTGCAGGCTCTTGGTAAAAATATCTTTTTGTGCTTGGCTGGCTCCCGCAGTCCTCGCCGCCGGATGCGCTCCCGCACAAACATTCATGCCTATATTTGCATGAAGCATTCCAACGGCACTGCCGGTCATTAAAGGCAAAACAGCAGCCTTTCCTAAATGCTGTATGTGAAGAATTAACTGTGAGCGGCTTAGATGCTAATTGCTTCTGTGGCAGTATCAGATTGAGCCAAAGTCCTACGTCTTTCATTTCCCAGCTTAGGGTAGGGTGAATGGACAATTTTTGTCTAAAAGATTCGTCATAATAGAACCACCCCAGCCCACCAAAATTCTTGTAGGCCTCCAGAATGTGGTCCACATGTTGAAAAAGGCCGCCGCACAGCCCTGGGTGTTTCTCTGCTAACACTCCAGCATATATGCAGAAAGCCTGAAGCCAATTATTAAAAGACCGTGATATAGGTCTACGCCTGTCTTCCTCATCTCCCCTTCTGTCAGTCTTAACCATAAAATCTGTATGCAAAGGTAAAAGTGACAGAATATCTATAAATTCCCCTTTCCATATTTTTTCTTTAACCGCTAAATTCAAATGGAAACCTAGTGGGGAAACTTCACATGGCATAGCATCTTTCATACAAATTTCAGGTACAGGCGCCCTGACAGGCGCAGCTGGGGTTGAAGGACTCAGGAATGAAGGAAGCATTTTGAATCCCTTGGGAATTATGCAAAACAACAGGTGGGACAGTAATAGAAGAAGCAAGAGGTAGAGCAGATATATTAGGAGCAACAGCAGGGACAGACATACCAGAAAGAGACTGCACTAAAGATGACAGTGACCCCACCAAACCAGATAACACGTTTATTTGTGACAACTCACCCACTTCATGCTGTCCAGGGGAGCGCCGGGCGGGCATCCGCCCCCTTGTTGCTACACTGGCTGGCTGGCTCTTGTGGTCCCTCCGTCCTCCTCTAGCTACCGGCGACGGGGAAAGAGTCCGCCTCTTCTTTACAGCTCGGCAGCTACAGCTTACAACGCCGCTGGCATGGTCTTCGGCTCTACTCAGCTCCTGAACCTCTACAGCTACTTCCATAGCCTGTCGGCTCCGCTCCGGCGGCGTGTTTCTTCTGGCTCGCTCATGCTGAGCAAGCGCTACTCCCCTCAGCTCCAAACTCCGCAGCTGCGTCCTCCCTGCTTCCACAGGTAAAACACCTGCTCCACTGCTGCCCGGCTGTTCCTCTCTTCCGTCCATAAACTCCAGGCAGTGGCGAAGCCAAACCTCTCCGCCTTCACTGCCTGCTTTTTCTAAGAGCTGCCTCACAAGGGACTCCATTCTGGTAAAGGGCTCCTGTCTTCTTGCTGGTTAGCCGGAAGAGGGGGAAAACCCCTGAATAACCTCCTTATATATCCTCCCTGTAATTCCATAACCTTACCAGGGTTCCTATTGGATCCTGCCAGCAACCTGCTTCTCCTGATCTTAAAGGGGCAGTAACCTTCCCCTATGTCCTACATCTTATTTAACTTCACTAACTAACTACCCAGGGGTGGGATTGCCACACTCTCAAACAAGTGGGCCCATATTGTGCCCCCTTTACATTGGTTGGGGAAGTGTTTTAACTGTAAATGTTCCCAATCGCTAATCATCTGCCACCCATTTATATACTTTAGTTCCTGGAGTGTCAATATTCTCCCCTGTTCGATCACATCTTTTAATTGTGCGTTTTCCATTCTACTACCAAAAAGTGTAGAATGGAATAAAAAAATTAGTACCTGTGAGTGAAATGGGTGAATTATATTTCCATTCTCCCAGGCGGTGTATTAAGTCCCATATTTTGAATACATTCCTAGTCAGTTCATGTGATTCTGTGCCTAATTTTGTAAATTTCCGTGGTATCCAAATGTTCTTTTGCAAAAGTGTCTTCTATCCTAACCTACCTCTTTTCACTGTTTACATTTGCCCATTCCACCATACGTGCTATTATAAACGCTTTATAGTGTCTTTTTATATCAGGTGCTGCTAGACCTCCATATTTTTTGTTTCTAATAAGTAGTGCAAAATTTACTCTAGATTTTTTGTTTTGCCATATGTATTTTAACATCATTGTTTTTATCATTCTAAAAATAACATTTGGAACTTGTATAATATTTTTGATAGGATCACCATTTTTAGCATATTTATCCTAACCATCCAGGATAAAGGTCTCATCGAAATTTTCCCTATCTCTGTTTTAATTTCATTGAGTAATGGGACATAGTTGGCCTGATATAACTTCTCTAGGGTGGGTACCAGTTTGATTCCTAAGTATGTTAGTTCTTTTTCTGCCCACGTAAATGGGAATTCCCTTTGTAGTGCTTATGCTTCTTTTTTATCTACTCCTATATTTAACATTTCTGTTTTTATTGGGTTGATCTTGAATTTAGTAAGTTCCCCATATTTTTTTAATCCTCTCATTATATTAGGCAGTGTCAACCTAGGTTTGGTTACATATAATAGAATGTCATCTGCGTATGCCGCCACCTTATGTTCCTCTTCGCCCACTCTCACCCCCCTATATCGACACTAATTCGCAATGTTGCCAAAAGTGGTTCCAATGATAACACATATAGGAGTGGTGACAGTGGGCATCCCTGACTTGTTCCGTTAAACATTTTGAAAGGTGGCGACAGACTTCCATTCACCTTTACCATTGCTGTAGGATGATTATACAAGTTTTTGATCCAGTGCATAATTTTTGATCTCATGCCCAGGTGTCGGAGTGTATCCATAATGAACCCCCCAGTCTTTCCAGTAATTTGGCATCCACTAAATATTCCTGTATTTTTAATTTTCTTATTTCATCATCCTTTTGTATCTCTTTGTTTCTAACCGCATATAAAGCACTGTAATATGTTTGAAAGGCCTTTGCAATATCTGTTGTTTTATGTATCATCTCTCCCTTCTCATTGTTCTCATTATCTTTTCTATATAATTTAACGTTTTTTTATTTCTTAGAGTTTTTGCAAGATATTTCCCAGGTTTATTTCCCCATGTATAGCTTTCCTTTGCAACGCTGTTAAATACTTTTCTTGTTTCCTGTTCCATTAGGTCCTTTAGCTGGTCTCTTTTTATGATTAGTGCCTGTTGAATTTCAGCCTCTAATTGCATTTTATGTCTTTGTTCTAATTCATATATTTCTTTTATTATTTTCTTCATAGTGCTTGCTCTTTCCCTCTTTTTCCTGCCCCGATAGAGATCAACTTTCCCCTGATGTATACCTTATTGGCTTCCCATATTGTTGCCTTTGTTAGTTCTGGCGTCTCATTGAATGTAAAAAATTGTTCAATTTTGTTTGTTATTGTTTTTCCTACTTCTATATCTTCTATCAGATCTTCGTTTAACCTCCATGTACCCTTCCTGTATTCTATCTCGTTAATTCTCAACTTCATCATTACCGGTGCATGGTCTGAGATCAATGTTATTCCAATTGAGGTTTCAACTATATATTACAATACTCCATGCTCCACGAGTATACTGTATAGTCCAACCTGGAGTCCGTGTCGTGCACTGCCCAGTGATATGTGTAATCTTTTGCGCTTGGATGCTGTATTCTCCAGACATCAACAAGCTGATAATTATGTATTTTTTTCGTTACCAATTTTAATTGTTTATTTTCTCTATTCAGTGCACCCGACGTACTATCCAGTTTACGGTCCATGGAAAAGTTTAAATCCCCAGCCAGAATTAGGTAACCCTGCTTAAATTCCATTAACACATTCATGATCCCTTTTAAATATTTTTTGGCTGTTTATTGGGGCAGTTTATATTTGCAAGTGTGTACTTCACCCCCTGTAAGACCCCTTCAAAAAAAGTAAACAACCTTCTGGATCTATCTTCCTCTTCTCCAAGATGAAAATAACCTTTTTTCCTATCCCAATGGCTACTCCTTTTGCCTTTTACATAGAGAGTATTCGTGTCTTGTGCCATATGTGTCTCCTGTAGGATAATTATTTCTGCAGAGTATCTTTCCAGTTCCCTTAATACCATATGTCTTTTTTTCTGGGGAATTTAAGCCTCTTACATTATATGTCACAAAATTCACACCATGCATTTATTTTCTCCTCTTTCTCTTCCTGCCCCCCCCCCCCCCCCCCCCAAAAAAAAAGGACCCTCACCAAACAGCACCCGAGAGATGGCCAATACATGTAAATCCACAAACCATATCCCAGCCTCCCTACCCCCCAATCCCTCAATCCCCCTCCCCAAACCCTACCCCTTATTTGTTGGTATTTTGACCTCATGGTCTTTGAGCAGATTTCTAATTCTTTCTTTAAGGACTCCCTTGCCCCTCTGCTCTTTCAGGCCCGAGGTGGAATTCTCTCTAGCGCTGTAGCTCAACCTCCCCTACAGTCGGAGAGGTGGTTCCAGAGTCTCCATCCCCTCACTGTATGTCTTTTCCTGCTTTCTTCTGTCCTCTCTCCCCTACCTCTCCCCATCCCCGCTCCCCCAATCCCCGCTCCCCCAGTCCAGACTTCACCGTTTTTAGTATTGAATATTAAGTTAATTTTGTTGTTGTTGCTCTAGTTATGTTTTTCCTAGGGCTCAACTGCCACTGCTCTTCTTCTTGGTACCTCTTTCTTGTCTTAAAGTTGTCTACCTTGTACTGTCCGGTATTGGAATTTCCAATTTTTTACAGAAATCAGTAGTTTCTTCTACGAACCTAAGTTTTGCAGTACGTCCATTTCTCCTACCAATCAAACATGCGGGGAAGCCCCAATTATATTGCATTTCTTGTTCCTGTAGTACCTTCAGTAGAGGTTTTAACATCCTTTTTCTTCTTAAGATTTCTTGTGAAAGGTCCTGAAAGATTTATATAGTCTTTTCCTCAAATTTAATTGGTGACTTACCCCTCATGTTTCCCCATATTTGTTTTTTTTCCTCCCAATTATCGAATCTAACTATAATATCTCTTGGACTTTCCATCGGAATTCCTTTCGGTCTTCTTATTCTATGAGCTCTTTCAATTTTTATTGGGTTTGTTTCTTCTTTACCGAGTATTTAAATATCTTCCTTATTATTTCTGTTAAATCTTCTGTCTGGGTGGATTTGGGAAGGCCTCGTATTCCTAAATTTTCCTTCTGTCTCTGTTCTCTTGATCTTCTAACCTATAGGCCTGTTCCTGTTGTTCTATTTTTAAAGATTTTATTTCACCTTTTAGTTCTTTTATTATATTACTGTGACAGTCTGTTTTTTTCCCCACTTTCTCTGCTCTTGTAAGCATATTTCCCATATGTCTTTATGCATAATTGCCATTTCTGTTTTTAAGGAATTTTCCAGGGCTGCAAATATAGTTTCCATATCTATTTTTGTTGGCAGTTAGGATGTCCTCTGTTGTTCCTCATCTTTCCCTGCCCCCAGGTCTAGGTCAAGATCTTGTTCTATTCTGGATTCTGAAAGTGTACTTATTTCTAGAGATATTTTGTTCTGGCCTTTTTTCTCTTTTTTTTTCCTTAGTCTCAGATTGATGTCCTTTAGTTGTTTTTCTGTTTGCATATCTTTTCCCTCCTTTACAAATTTATTCATAGGGCCGGGCCGAGGCTTAAGCTAGAATGGGGTGATTTTATCACCGCTCTTCCTCTCGCAGACTTCCCCCCCATGTTTTTCTCTTTTATCTATTTCCCTTTTTTTTCTTTGAGGGCCTATATTTTAGTTTTGAGTGTCCCGGGGTATGGAAGTATAGGGACCAAAACAAAACATGGTGGTGGGGTGGTGAGTATTTTTCTCTCTCCGCCGTCTATTTTTTACCAAAAATCACCATAGACTTTTAGTCTCTAGAGTCTTAGTACCTTTATATTTATATCATCCTTGTCCTGTTCCTCCTGGGAGTCAGATCTTCACAGTGGCTGCTAAGCCCACAGAATGAGCAACGCTCTCAGGACTCGTCAAACATACACATACATTTTATATATATATATATATATATATATATATATATATATATATATATATAAAGGGATACCTAGTAGAGAAATGCAGATTCTTCAAGCCACACCGTATGGATCTTGGTATACTGTATATACAACATCAACAGTCTGTTCAAAAATTTGTCTCCATATGCCACACATGTTATACATGTTGTATATGCAAGAGACAGGTATACAGGATGTACTCACCACTCCCACTTTCTTCTGTATGTTTTCATCTTTTTTCTGTATGTTTTCATTTCCTTTTATATTTATTCATTTCTTTGCTGCCTCCCGAATTCCTCTTGGCTTTCAGCGCTCTCTCCCTGGGGCCTCCACTCGGCTCTACTTGGCCATCTCTGCTCTCTCCTCCCTATTACTGCTGGCTATCTCCAGCTATCTCCAAACAGCCAAGTGCTTGAGAGCCTCCGCCTCCTCTCACTCTCTCTGGTCACCTCCGAGTCCTGCCGGCTATCTGCTATCCAGCTCTCCGCGATTCCCACTCGCAGTGCTTCGACCGAAGAAAAAAAAGGGGGAAGGGGGCACCTCTACTCTACCTCAGCCCCGTTTCCACACTCTCCATGAGTACTCTCTGTCCTCCTTTGTCCCCACGCAGCCGCTCACCTCTCAGCTGGAAGGGGGGTAGACCGTCTGAGCGGGACAAACGGGAAGTCACCTCTTCCGTCCGTAATCCACGCTCCACACTAGGACATCCACTCACCCAGGTCACACCAGGTCAGAAGAAGGTTCAGCACAGGCAGGGAGTTTGGGCCAGGTCCAGGACGGGACAACGCTTAGGCGGCTTAGGGCTATTCCATTGGAGGGGATCGGAGACCAAGAGCTCCTACGGCATGCTCCCAGCCAGCGCCATTACTAGACTCCTCCCTCTACCAGGTCTTGCATAGTGCAGTTGATGTTAAGAAATCTACCAAACCCATCCAATAAATCTACACTCAATTGTCACACTATTTATCTATCTATCTATCTATCTATCTATCTATCTATCTATCTATCTATCTATCTATCTATCTATTTTTTCCAACAGAGTGCAGTTGCCAGATGTTTGTAAAAGTATACAACGTACTTTACATTGTTGGTCATCAAGTGCAAAAATGAATACTGGTGTCAGTATTAATAAACCACAGTTGCCAATATTTGATAAGAAGTATAAGCAACACCTTGAAGGATTGAAAAGAAAGTGTGTGGTTGTTCATTCAGAACAGAGAGCAGTCACTAGTGGTGTATCACAAGCTTCTGCACTAGGTCCAGTTCTATTTAATCTGTTTGTAAGTGATATAACTAAAGCATTGGTGGGTAAGATATGTCTTTTTGCTGATGACACAAAGATATGCATTAGGGTTGATATTCCTGGAGGTAATGCGCCTAGGGAAAAATAATTCCTTGATTGAGTACAATAGTGGGTGTACAGTGTTGGCTAGAACTACAGAGGAAATGTGGGGGTACATATTTCAGATGATTGCAAAATGAGCAAACAGTGAGGCCAGACATTGGGGAAAGCAAAAAGAATTCTAGGATATATCTCTTTAGGGGACATCAGTAGGAGGAAAGAGGTCCTGACCCCTATACTGCATATATCTTTAGGTGCATCTCATTTAGAATACTGTGTGCCTTTCTGGAGACCTCACTTACAAAAATATATTGATAAGATAGGGCCTGGGGGTTCATTGAAGAGATTGTGGGAGTAAATAAGCCCCAGTGATGTCAGGGGTAGTAATTATAACCCTCAGCAAAGGTGTCAATATCAACAATGATAACTCCAAGCATGTGTGTAAGAGGGGGTTGGTGTCCCTTTTAGGCAGTGTCAACCCTGCTGCCAGCCAGTTTGTGTTAGGCTTCCTATTCCCTTGAAGTTATATAAAATGGAGGTTGGAGCTGTTCATGAAGCAGTGCATAGGAAGGACAAGACAATGGAGAGCTTTATTGGGCATTGGTAAGAGGGCTACATGTTTCCCCTGAGTGGGCCCCAGCTTCCACTTGGTTCAATCATGTGGCAGGAAAAGACTGTGTAAGTAGATTTTTTTCAAAGACTCTGCTTTTGGAGAGAACTGTTACACCATTGTTTGGACCTTTTAATATCAGTTGCCATAAAGCAAAGCATTAAGAAAACAAGCTCCTTGACTGGACATTTAACATATGAGTTGGAAAGAGTGTAATGCCTAACATAACGTAAAGTGTTCATACACTTTGGTGGGCCTGATACACAGTGAAGGCAGGTATCCGGTGATTTTTTTCCTGTAGCTCTCCAGTCTAATGACATAGTAAGGAGAATTCAGTTGTTGTACTAAGATGTAAGCAAAAAAGACAGGTCTGGATAACCATGTGCCTTTTGAGTCTCTGTATCATTACAGGTGAACTGGCTCAACCACCCATGGACGGTGAGGTTTAATTCACTGGATCATATGGCTATGTGCAACCTTGTAGGCCCAGTGATCGCAAGATACAGATAATTATAACAGATGTAAAGAGGAGGCAGGAAGCCCAACCTCTCTTGTCTTATAATTTACAGTTGGCCCCCTGGCGCTATACGTGTTAGGGACAGAAATTCTAACCACCAGTAATAACCCCCAGCAAATGTCAGGACCAGAATTACCCCCATCAATACCCAAGGTGTGTCAAGGCCAGCAATAACACCTAGGGATCACCCACAGCAAGTGTCAGGGCCAGCAATGATAGCCCCCAGCAATAACTCTCAGCATGTGTCAGGGCCAGCAATGATAACCTCGAGCGTGTGTCGGCACCAGAAATGAAAACCTCCATCTGTCATATTTTGGTTTATATATCCATATGTTATTCTTTTATCTCCTTATCTATGGACCCTTGCCAATTATACATTTCTAGAAAACTGTTCTGAATTGAATATTTAAATCTACCTCAGTTAATGAATTGATCTTTCTAGCCACACATTTACAGACAGACAGAAAGCCATGCTGCTGAGAACAGATGGCATATAATGATGACCCACCGCTTAAATCTGTGAATGTAATATGTGATACATGTAGCAGTTCCAACAACGCTTCATTTTATCAGCCATCCCACGGAATTCATAGTCAGTAATTCAGATTAATGTTTGTATCAGAAGAAATCGATCATGTGTCTTGTGATATAAATCACATTTATTGATATAGTGGCTGAAATAAATGTTTTTATTGTAAATCATTTATCACCATCTGCACTGTGAACATGTGTACGCGGTTAAGGCACAGAATGTAAAGTGTGGCTGCATTCTCTTCTAATTTAAAGTGTCTGCAGTAATTAAGGATGTCTTTTAATGCTAACCTTGTGATAAACTGCAGTTATTATTTCCCCCAGTAGTTTTTACGAGATCAGATACAAACTGAACACTGTATGACTAAAGGTAAATTTTCAATATTGATATGTTGGTATAACATGTTATAATTTAAGAGATAGGAAATAATGTGTACAGTATGTGTACAGTATGTATTAATATTTTTTTTCTTGCACAGAAATCCAGATATGGGCTAGGCTTTAGATCTCCCTTGTTTAGCTTCATTGGTCTGAGATCGAGAAATCAATTGATTTCCTAATCCACATTAAAAACATAGATGAAGGACAGATATTCAGACAGCCACAGCATCTGTGCACACATGCTGGCACTGGTGTGTATTCGCATGCGTATGGGGGATACTTTTCAAAGCATAAAAATTTATGTTTTGAAAAATACACCCATACATGCGTGCGACAGTACAACATTGCCGGTAATGCGCGCACAGTGTATTCTGCAATGCTGTTTTATGGACTAAAATACTCTGCAGAAAAAAAAAATACTCACACCCCTGTCCTGCCCAGACCTGCCCTCTTCTGTCTACAACAACATACTGTCATCCTCCCTGGACACACCCGCTCTCCTCTCTACACGCAGAACCAGGCCGCACCTGCTACAACCCTGGCAAACAGACAATACCAGAAATCTCAAAAAAGTAGCCGTGCTCTGGAGTGAACACGGCGTAAAACTATATCCCTACAAGACTGCACCCTCTACAAATCTGCCTTTCTCAAATACAACTCCTACCTCCACTCTGCTAAACAAACCTTCTACACCACTCTCATCAAAACCCTCTCATCCAAACCTTGTCAAGTATTTTCTACCCTTAATTCCTTACGTCACCCCCCCACTGCCTTCTTATTAAGAGATGTTGCCCATGATGGCTAACTATGGACCTCACCCACACCTGCGCTCATTAAAAGTCTGGGTTATCAGCTAATTACTTAGCCATATGTTTTTAACACCAAGAAATAGCATTTATTCGATTTCCTGTTGTGTGATTGTCAGCTATGGGTAAGCACTAACGTTAGTGCGAAACGTCAGCTCTCTTCTGTCTGCTCTTACTTTTGATTTTGATGTGAACCTTTCTAAATAAACAAGGCTTATCTACGAATGCGGCTGTCCAGAATCTATTCCTGTTTATTGACTCCAACCACCAACTTGCTACTGCCCAGGAGATCGCCAATCACTTCAAAAATAAAATTTGTTAAAATTAATTCGTGATGAGATATCCAACATCCAACACATTAAGTCCAACATCACGCTCAACACTTTCCTCCTTCAACCTTGTTACCACTGAGGAAGTTTCTTTCCACAGCCCAACTCACAACCTGTCCCCTGGACCCTGTGCCCATTTACTGTGACCACTTCCCTTCTCTATCCTGAATTCTCGAACCTAAATCTTCAACCTCTCCCTTTCTTCTGGCACCTTTTCCTCCCTGCTCAAACATACACTGGTTAGCCCCATACTTAAAAAACCCTCACTGGACCCCACCTGTTTGAATAACCCATTCCCTGCTCCCTTTGCCTCCAAGCTTCTTGAATGCCTTGTCCACAACCGTATAAATTGCTACCTCACTGACAGCAACCTACTTGATCCCCTACAGTCCGGCTTCCCCCCACAACATTTCACTGAAACTGCCCTGCTAAAACTACTAACTTCTAAAACCAATGGGCAGTACTTCATATTCATACTCTTAGATTTTTCTGCTGCCTTTGACACAGTTGACCACCCACTCCTACTCAATAAACTTCACTCCTTTGGCCTCCGTGACTCTGCTCTTTCCTGGTTCTCCTCCTACCTACCTCAGCAAACTTTCAGTGTCACATACAATAACATCTCCTCTGTTCCTCTTCCTCTTTCTGTCGGGGGAACCCCAAGGATCTGTCCTTGGGCCCCTCCTATTCTCTCTCTATACCCCTGCCCTGGGCCAGTTGATAATATCCCATGGCTTTCAATACCACCTCTATACTGACAACACCCAAATCTATCTCTCGATTCCTCAACCCACCCCCTCAATCTCCTCACGTGTCACAAACTTACTGAGCCACTTCCTCAAACTCAATCTTTCTAAGCTAAGCTTGTAATATTTCCTCCTCCCCGATCCCCTCCCCATGACTTTACCATTGAGATCAACTGCACAACCATCGGTGCCTCCACACATGCCAGGGTGCTAGGTGTAATCCTAGACTCTGACGCCTCCTTCAGCCCCCACATCCATCCACTGGCTAAATATTGCCACCTTAACCCCCGCAACATTTCCAGGATTCACCACTTCCTAACTAATGACACCACAAAACAACTTATTCACTCCTTAGTTATTTCCTGCCTTGACTTTTCCAACTCCCTTCTCACTGGCCTACCTTTACACAGGTTATCCACCCCTTCAGTCTATTATGAATGTTGCTGCTAGACTAGTACAGCTTAATAACCAGTCCGTGACTGCTGCCCCTCTCTGCCAATCTTTTCACTGGCTTCCCCTACCCCATTGTATAAAATTCAGAATACTAACCACAACATACAAGGCCATCCACAACATTGCCCCCAGCTACATCACCAACCTTATCTGCAGACATCGCCCAAATCATCCTTTCCGCTCCTCCCAGGACGTCCTACTCTCTAGCTCCCTTGTTACCTCCTCCCATGCTCGCCTCCAGGACTTCTCCGGATCTCCCATCCTTTGGAAAGCCCTGCCCTAGTATGCCCGGTCAGCTTCTACTCACTTATTCAGGGAAGCCTACCCCACCTCCACCTAAAAACTGCACTTCTCAACTCCATCAGATCATCCCCTGCAGCTATTACCTTTTGTACCACCTCCCCCTCCCTTTAGATTGTAAGTTCCACGAGCAGGGCCCTCCTATTCCTTCTGTATTGAACTGTATTGTAATTGCACTGTCCCCCTTTATATTGTAAAGCGTTGCGTAAACTTTTGGTGCTATATAAATCCTGTATAATCTTAATAATAATGAACATGTCCCTGCCACGGTCCCATTTACACAAACCACTTTTTTACCTCTATTTTGTCTTTATTTTGGCTTTTCAAAGTAACAAATAAAGTAATATAGAGGTTGAAAAAAAAAATGAGTAGTATAACACTTTTGGTAGTAAAATAGTATTTTTGTATACAGATGTACACATCAGACTCTAGCCCCAGTCCGAGGCAATCTCTGGACTACAGCTGCATAGACCAGGCTGTCACTGACAGTGTCACACATGCTGCTGCAGCTCGCACATAGCCTGTGCTGCAGGCTGCAGCTGTTCTCCCTTTCCTAGGCTGGTAAGAAGAGAGAGAACACAAGACACTTGTAAGGCTGTGCTTCTGGTTGTGTGCAGCCAGAGGAAAACCCCACCCACCACCTGCGATAATAAAGGAGGCAGTAATGCTGTTGCTGTGCGGCCTGTGAAAAGACAGAGCCTGGTGGAAGGAACTAAGACTTGTGGGAAATGTAATCCCCAAGGAGACTAAGTGTGTGTTTTAGATTAGCTCTGGAACTATAGATCCCAGCATGACCAGAGCTCTGGTTCTGAGCTCGGGGCAGTCATAGAGAGGACGAGGTGGAGCACACACATAGTGTAGCAGGCTGCTGTGGAGTCAGTTTGCCACAGTGCCAGGGATGCAGAGAGGCTGAGTCGCAGATATGCCCATGTTTGTGCGAACACCTCTGGCGAGCTTGGCGTAACCGAGTGATCGTGGAGAGGATGTCACTGCAGATGATATCACTGAGCCCCTAACAGAGGGAGGAGATACCTTATCACAATAGGAGTTGGTTAGAGGCCGCTGGCTATACCCTACCACACCCTGCTTAAAGTTACAGTATTGCCTACCGAAGACAATGTTCAAGCACCTATACCTGGGTTCAAAGGGACTTAACATGGCATTAAAACCAAAATAAAACAATATTATATTGCAGCTTACCAATTTTCAGGTGTGACTGTTGCATTCGATTTCTTTTTTAGTCTTTCTTTCTATTTGCACCTGGTGATCCAGCCAGTAAGTCTGTTGTTTTTCAAAAGAACAAGCTGTCCTGCAAATGTGCAGTAATAGTTACAGGGCTGAGATAAACCATTTACCTCTGAAATGGGTGATTGCAATAATTAGCCTTTATTTTTTTATGTAAAACCTTTGTCCCAAAAGGTAAAAAATTCTGCTGGTACTGCTTGTGTAACTGCAATGTGAGCTGGAGTTCGGCTTCAATTTTTCAGTGCATCTAAATCTGCTAGTACATCTTATACTCCCCTCCCCCCCAGACTGACAATGCTGCTATCCAAAGGTCCCCCTTGTGCTCTTTTATCCAGAGTCGGGGCACTCTAATACAGGTGATGTGTTACTGCAAGATCAAGTGAAAACTGAGGGAACAAAAGCTGAAAAAGATAAAACTGATGCAGCAACCACATCTAATGATTGATAAATTGCAATATATTACATTTTTGGTTTTGGGTTTAATGGCGCTTTCATTTTGAGTGCTCAAACTCCGGATCTGGGCCCCAACATATTGGCCATTAGAGAAGGGTTTGACAAAGACTACTGGACCATTGTCATAGCATTGCCCCTTAAACGGGATAGGTATTAGGGATCACTCTCATATCCAATTGCTTATTACCAATTGTATACTTTATTTTTGTCATAGTTTCACATACTTGCTTAAGTGGTTATTGCTGTTTTTCATTTTCTCTGGTTATGATATTATTGTGTATATTGTTGCAATGTCCACCCTTTAGCCCTGGTGTGTCGGAGATCATGCTGCTGATTGGACAGTCGTGAGCACTGGAAACAAATGACTCTAGAAAAAATGGCTCAGTTGGGGTTAAGTGCTACAAGACCAAAAAGAGGGGTGTAAGGCGAGTAAGGCTGAAATAGGGAGACAAGGATTTGGTCTCAGAAGAGGGACAGTCCCTCCAAATAATTGACAGTTGGGAACTATGCTTACAACAGTGTAAAATACTTGGAAAAAGCATAACACAGTTCCTCAATGACATCAGCAAAGAAGAAAGTGTATCTTGGATAGTCATATTTTTACTAAAGGTTATTGTAGCACACACAGGACAAAAAAGCCCTGAATCTTATTATTCTAAACCTATAACTTTCAGTTTTTACTTAACGCTGTCCCTTGGTTACTAGGGCTTGATGTACAGTATATATGTTCTTTTATTGAGAACTAGAACTACTTACCCTCTGCTACCAATCATATTCAATCCTGTTTTAAAAAGTTGAGTCTGGTTGGTGTCTGATGTGAAATTATTATTCCACCTGTTAGTCACAGAAATAATTGGCAGGGCTTAAAGTAAAAGTATGAAGGTACCAAATAGTTCAAAAAACAAAGAAACTTTTAGTCCTCGTTCACATGGCCTAGCTGACTTACGATCTTCGATGGATTGTGTTGTCAGCTGTGGCTGGCCTGCAATTGGCAGATGATTAGGAAGTGATATTCCGCCAACTGCATGCCTCTTGGGAAAGGGATTTCACACTGAAATCCTTCTTTACTGCTCCACAACTGCACCCATTGGATTGGTTGCATTGCATCACAGCCATATTTCCCTCAATGGAGCACAGTGGTAGGTGTATCATCTGCTGAACATGACATACTTTTTTTTTTTTTTGCAATTTGTAATGGCCTTTACGGTGGCTATTGCCTGGTTTTGACAAGTGGCTGATATGAGTTAAATGGGCTGTTACCACCGCTTTTGCCTGTCATTGCCCAAATATAGCATTGTGGCTATATTTGAGCAATGATGTCAGCTACTTGATTGATGATGGTATTAGTAAATTACAATGCTCCTGGACTTGTTTTATTCTGGAGTAAGAATAGGCTCGAGCTTGTTCAGATCGAACCCGCCAGGAAGCCGGCACTGCACACCGCCAATCATAGGCAGCCTGTGTATGTGCAGCTGCCAGTCGAGAAATGCCTTATTGCATATGATTGGAATTGTGCAGTGACGGCTTCCTGGTGGGTTTGATCCGAACACGTCCAAGCCCATAACTATTGTGGAGCTTTGGCAAAAGAGAGGAATCAAGATACATAGTTCAATAGGAACTGAAAACAGTACAACTTTTTTAGTGCAAACTGTCAAGTGTTAGCTATTTGCAGATCAGTGCAGTATGTGTCAAACTGTAGTTGGCATGTATTGCCATGCAATAAGCATTACCTTCTGAGTCTTTCCCAACCTTCCCCACACAAACTGGAACAAGAGAGGACGTTTGCAAAGCTCTGACCTTTATCTTAAACTAAAGGCACTGTGAGACCCCTTTATATCCAACTGCAATAGATTTTTTTAAAGCAGTATTCCAAGTGAATGACATTGGTCACTTACTACAGCTCTTCCATTGCTACATATGTACCTATGTGCCACCATATTAGTGGATGACATCAGGTCAGGGGAATGGGTTTGCTGGATGGCAATCTTACAGCTGACATTTCCTATAACCAAGCTGGCAGAATGCAGTCCAAGATATCCTTAAAGGGTAACTCTAGTTACAAGTCAGATTTCAGGCATCCCCTGCAACAAAAAATGTCATTTTCTGAGAGTTACTTTCAATAGGAGCACATCGAAAGGGATACAGGCCCAGCAGATTTCCTCATTAGTGCTCTGTAGCTCCGCACCTGACAGTTAATTGTGAAACCACTCCCATTGGACCCACTCAGAACAGAGGCACAGACAAACACATGGATTTCTTCAGAATGATGAATGGTAGGAATCTGCAACAATGTTTGTTATAAACCTTGCAATGTACATAGATCACCCAGAGGGGAATGTTTTCTCCTCAACAAAAGTGGAGTTACGCTTCAATAAAAGTGTAGCCTTATGTATACACCCTCTGCAGGCTACTGGTGTATTGTGGCACCACTTGTGGTATTAGACATTACGGCCTTTACTTTATTGGTAGGAACAGGGCACCAGTGCCCCAACTCCATTGGGTCTTGTGAATAACAAGTGCAGTCCAAATCGAGAAGACATGTCAGCTACACATTGGGGAGAATTAGCAAAGCGTGGTGCAAGCATAATGCTTGTACCGCTCTTCTAAACATAAAAAATATACACAGAAACATAGAAAATTGACGACATAAAAAAGAGCAAGTGGTCCGTTGAGTCTGCCCTATTTTGTTATTTATATATATATATATATATATATATATATATATATATATATATATATATATATATATATATATATATATATATTTTTTTTTTTTTTTTACTTGTTTGTCTGTAGATAGATTTATGTTTGTCCCAAGCATCTTAAATCAAAGAGATATGTCTCCTGATTACCAACATTTTGAAAGTGTAACTAAAGGCAAAACTTTTTTTTTAAATTTTAGAGTAAGGGAGAGTTATAACTCCCCGTCAGTTTTTTTTTTGTCATCTGTGTCCCATTGGGAAGATTTCCCTTCACTTCCTGCCCCATAGCCAAAACAGAAAGTTAAGGGAAACCCCTCCAAAATGAGGTAATCTGGGTGATGTTACCAGGGTCACAAAAACTTGTGTCTCCATTGGAAGATGTCCTCTCTATTACTGTTTTAATGTCAACTCAAAAATATGGGATTTTCTTTTACCTTCACTTTCGATGATAATGGTAAACAGGACAAATAGAGAGGGTCAATCTCTGTACAGGGGCACAAACAGCAATACAAACTGACAATCCCTGTCCACTCTATCCAAAACTAAAAATGAATGTTTTGCCTTTAATTACACTTCAATTATGAGCAATCAGTTCTCTGTTCTGCCATGTCTATGACAAACACAGCACAGAGAACAGGAGAGCTGGAGCTGCATGCTCTGATCTCTGTCTGACCTGCCCCCCTGCTCAGCTCAGATGCTTGTATAGTGTATTCACTGCATGAGCAGAAAAAGGTATGTGAGCTGTCTGCTGACAGCTTGCATCCCATATGACATGTCACACCTGGCGAGCATCTGTGGCAGTTTTCTATATGGAAAACTGCCACATTCCCCCTGTTAATTAGGTGAAGAACCTGCACCAGTTTATATTTTACTAGTCACCTGAATGAGTTCTATCTGCTTAGATCATGTGATGCATGCCACTCCTGGATTGTATTTGAAATTCCATATACTGAATAACAGGAACAAGTAACATCTGGTGAAATACCAAAATTTACATATGCCCCAGACAGGAAAATCAATACATTGTACTGTCTTCATATCATGTTTCAGTATTGGAATGCTGCATCAACTCACAGTCTGTGTCCTGTGAATAGAGACCCATGTTTCCCTAAAGCCCTGTACACATGGGCAGAATGTCAGGAGACATTTGCTGGTACAAAAAAATACCGGCCGACATTCTGCCTGTGTATGTGTCAGTCTGTCTGAGAAAAGCTGGCTCGTTTCTGTCGGACCTGCATGCTGGAAAACCAGCAGCCGACTGACTCCCAATCAGCGCTCTCAGCCGATGTCAGAGAGAGCGTGGATCAGAGTGTTCTGGCGGGGGGGCGTTAGTACAGCGGCTCCCGACCAGAGACGTCTGTTTTTTTTTTTCTCATGCAACTCCGCGGGTTGCTGTAATGTGTACCAGGCTTAACTCCATGTCTCTGTCTATGTTCTGTCCCATAGGGCTTACCCAATAATCCCTTGCAATTAGCAGGTCACACTTGATGATCTTATCAGAAAGTGGAGAGGGCACATCAGCCATATTTGAAGAGGGCAAAACAAAGATACTGCATCACAGAATAATAGATATACTGGTGGGTTTTACATTTTAAAGGAAATCTGTATTGAGGGGTATAAGTAGACTGCTATTGCTGATCTCTCAGAAAAGGCAGATAATGCCTAACTGTCATGCTAAATCAGTGACTTTCTGAGTCGCTGACCCAGACTCTCTTTATGCAACAAATATGTGACGGCAGTACATGTACACTTGGCTTCTTTTGTTTTTTTTTACTTGTAATATGGTATTTTCTGTGAAATGTTTAAATAAAAAATGTTGCCTTGCCTTTAACAGTATTTTTCACAAGGTAAGAAAAGACCCAGGGGAGATAAAACAGCTGAAGACAAAACAAGTTTAAGAAAAGTATTCAGCAAAGATTGGTTGATACACACATCAGAATGAACCTTTTAGCTTTTCTCCAGAGCATGGTAGGCAGTATTTGAAAACAAAGTCATTCTAAAGAATATGTAAAAGAAAGTCAGGAGAAATGTAACATTTTTGAGTTATCCACAGAACAAGAGGTGAGGGCAATTCTTCCACTGGGGAAACCCGTTCCAGGGACTGCTACCTTGGGGAAATCTCCTTGGACTTCCAAGTAAAACACAATTTTCCCAACTGTACACAGAGAGAAAAAAAACAGGGGTTTTAACTTACTCTATTGTTTCCTAAACTAAAATAAAGTTTTGGCTACATAGGTATGAACTTCATATTCGTAGTCTTTCAGGACTTTCACAGCCATCAGTGGCTGTCCACTCACCTCTGTTCACCTTTGTGATGAAAACATTGCATGTTAGCACAAATCTACAAATCAATACATTCATCTGCCTTTTTTATTCTACTTTTAAGTGATATGCATTGTGCCTCCTCCCTACCTCGGTAATCATCATTCATCACAGAGATAACCAGAAGTCTGCAGATAGACACTGGTATCTGTCAAACTCGGTACCAGAGTTCATATATGAAGAACTCAGATGTCTGTATCTGCGTACAGACATTCTAAAGCAGGGGTGTCCAACCGGCAGCCCAAGATGGCTAGGAATGCAGCCCAACACAAAATCGTAAACTTCCTTAAAAATGTTTATTTTTTTTGGAGTTTTTTGTAAAAATGTGAACATATATAGCTGAAAAAAAAAAAACTTGACAGTCTCTTTACTGGACTTTTATACGTTTTCTCTTCCCAAAGAAAAATGTCCCACTCGTGCCTTATTCATCAGTCTGATCATGTCATCAGTTTTTGGCAGCACCTATATTTGTGAGCAACTATTTTCTGTTTCAATATTTTTATTAAAGATTTTGACAAAAAGGTAGAAGGTAAACATGTCACAAATTGTTATCCAAAGAATGAACACGTAAGCGGAATCTCCATTGGACAAAGTGTAAGCATAAGGAGTACACAAGGGATAATAGAAAACTAAAAAACATAGAGAATGGTACCTAAGTACTGGTAATTCCAAAAGTAAGATAAGAATGCCAATATTTCGATTTAGCATAACACACTCGTTAACAGGTATGCTTTCATATTTGTTGTACCATATTGCAGTCTGTTCCTAGACTAAAGGCAGCCATTCCCCAATTTGTTACATAAGAGCCCTTTATCCATATCATGTGTGAATGTAATAGAAAATGTGTTCTCCGGTTCAAGCCTGGAGTTCAGTTCCCAAATATTTCATGGTTGTCGGCCTTTGTTTGCTTCCCTTCCTACATATTGATACCAATCTTTCCATCCTTTTTTGTCTTTTCCAGACTCCCTATTGGTTGGGCCTCAGTGCACATGCCAGCCTGCTGTTTGTCTGGATTCCCAGAATCCAGTGGGGCTGGTGGGTGTGACCAAGGGATATTTACCCCCTCATTTTCCATGCCCCCCCCCCTTTCCTCCCTGATAGCCATGTCCACTAGCACCTGGTGGATGGGATCTGTGGGAGACTCTATGCCACAATGTTTTTTCCTCTATTTTAATCATTATGGATGCTCAAATGTACCTGCTAAGTGATTATGATGTAAGTAGTGCTATGCCTGTATTTTTCTATGACTATGTAGCATTATATGTTAGGGTTTGTAGGCTGACAATCTTACATTTAAATTTCATAGATACTGTATTCCCTGTGAATTCCCTGATGAAGGAGACAACAATTCATTTCTGAAATGTCATTGGATTAAGGAAGTTGTATATTTTCTCTTTGCTATTTCTCTGTACTTTGTACTGCATCCATGGTCATTTGTTATATATGTATTTTATATGTGTAGCACTAACTCTCGGTGGAGCTGCTGGTTTAAGCGGGCTGTTACCTTCACTCTCCTTCCCTCTGTTTTACCATCACCGGGTCTAGGATTCCGTTGAGTTTACCTCTGGACGACACATGCACCAACACTTGAATACGTTTTTAATGCTTTATTAAACGATTTACTAAGGAAGTAGCAGGAAAGAGGCAGAAGGGAAACCGCAGAAGAAACTCAAATATCTTCTTATAAGATTCTTGACAAATGTCCTGGTAGAATTTGGATATTATAATAGAATGTGCTCCCCTCGTCGGACACACTCTTTGCTCACCTGGATAGGCCTCTCTCACTTGCCTAGCAGACAGTACGTAACACGAACAAAAGTCTCTGCCACAGACCTGGTTGGGATAAACCCGTATGGTCCTCTGCCACAGGATGTACCGTTTTTTTCTGTAGTAAACGTCAGTCACAGTGCTTTAACCTTTAAGCCAACCCAGCAACACTATGCTGTATAGTTACTTTTAGCATACGTCCTCCAACCGAGTCACCAGGCCCTTCTCCGGACCAGCATGCTGCGTGATTCTTCCATGACGGGTCCTCCCCTGGGATCTCCTCGGTTGTCCAGCTTCTTCCCTTCTGGATAGACAGCTCAGGACCATTCCTCGGCTGCAGTGGTAGGCCCCAGACAAGCTTCTGGGCCCACCCCTGCGCCGCTGTGGTGTGGGCCTCCGGGAACGCAGGACCACGAGATTCCTCTCTTACGCATACCTGTCGGCCAGGAGGGCCAGCAGGTGGCTGAAAAACGAACCCCACAATATGGCGTCTGTCCCATAAATACCCTTGCCCAGAATGCACCTCGGAGGACCACCTCCACCGAATTGAATCCGGGACAGAAGAGCATCCATACGCTTCGACACGTTGCCTTTCCAACACTGACCAGTGATAACAGCGACACCCACCGGTCAGTATGGAAACACACACAACGTCAGCCAAGCTGGAACAGAGGCAAACCTAACCTATGTAACCAACAAGTTACTAAATTTACCTAACATATGGTAGATCGCAAATCTACCAGCGCTACATATGTATGATATTTTCAATAAATTTAATATATTTTTTCTACAACCTTGATGTGGTAGTGCCTTCAAATTCTCACCCCTAGGGGGTTCCTCCTTCTTTCTATTTCACTGGGATGTGGCACACCTCTTTGAGCAGTTCCCATCAGAAACCCTGTTTCCTTCACAATCACGTTAAGTGAACCCCTGGAACAAGCCTGTTTCCTGAGATAGCAATAGGAGAATGCAGAGTTACAATTGGAGAAGAGAGGCCAAAAAGCCAAAATTTGGGGAAGAGAGGGGGACAAAGAAGAGAGGGAGAAGTGGGAAGAAGGGATAGGGGACTCCGCTCTCCAAAGCTCACTGGTGAGCAAATATTTTCAAAGATGAAGCAAACAAAGGGCAAAATTAGAACTAAAATATCTGATGAGCACCTTGAGAATTAATTGAGAATTGCTACTACATGCTTCGATCCAGATACTGATGCGTTAGTTTATCAAAAACACTGTCAAATATTGCACTAATTTTATGTTGCCCTCTTTTACTTTTATAATAAAAAATATTTTAAAAAATGAAGTTTTATTGTTTAGATACTTTATCTGTATCAGCTATCCTTATTGTTAGTGTATTATATGGCCCCAGTGGCGGCTGGTGCTCAAATTTTTTTTTTTTCGGGCACAAACAAACTGAAAAAGATTTGAAAAAAAAAATTGCAGCCACTGTGCCCATCAAATGCAGACACTGTTCCATCAAACGCAGCCACTTTGCCCATCAAACGCAGCCATTGTGCCATCAAACGCAGCCACTGTGCCCAGCAAATGCATCCATTGTGCCCATCAAATGCAGCCACTGTGCCCATCAATTGCAGCCACTGTTCCATCAAATGCAGCTACTGTGCCAAACGCTGCCACTGTGCCATCAAATGCAGCCACTGTGCCATCAAATGCAGCTACTGTGCCCATCAAATGCTGCCAGTGTGCCCATAATATGCTGCCAGTGGGCCCATCAAATGCTGCCAGTGTACCCAACTGCCCATCAAATGCTGCCGGTGTGCCCAACTGCCCCTCATATGCTGCTAATGTGCCCAAACGCTGCCAGTGTGCTCATCAAATGCTGCCAGTGTGCCCCCCACCCGCTCACCATCTGCCCGGCACTTACCCTGTGTCTGTGGGGCATTGGGTGACGGCAATGAGCGGGGTCCTTCGTGCGTCTCCTCTCCTGCCTCATCTCCCGTCCTCTCCTCCATAGGCATCCAATAGCAGCGCCTGTTTCAGCCAATCAGGTGACAGGAAACAGACCCGAGCACCTGATTGGCAGAGAGGCGGTTCAGTGTTTGGAAAGCGAATGGTCAAGCATGGCGCTCGCAGTTCACCTATTTTGCAGCCTTAGAGCCTTACTTACCAGCTCCGCTCAGGCCGTGCATTCCACGGAGCTTCAGAGGTCACTTCCGGTTTCCCTCTGGCACAGGGAAACTGGAAGTAACCTCTTAACTAGAACAACAAAGCACCTGCCCGTAGTGATACTACGGGTGGAAGTTGTTTGGCGCGATGGGATGCGTCACAGAGCGGGTAAAAATCCTGCAAATGAAGCGCCTCGCCTGGAATCTCGTGATTGCATTGATGTGGCGCTTCCCATAGTGCATTGTGTCCAGTGCCCAAACACAGATCACTTAAAGAAAATGTTTTCTTTTTTTTTCTTTTCTAAAGGGCTTTTTTCAAAAAAATATTTATTTATTTATTTATTTTACTGCCAGGGGGGGAGGGAGGCCCGTGCGCCCCCTATGAACGGGCCGCCACTGTATGGCCCATAACAATTCCTCTACTTTCAATGTGGCCCAGGAAAGTCGAAAGGTTGGACACCCCTGAAGGAATTAAATTTCATACAGAGGAGGGGCTCTTAGCTAGTATAATGTGATCTTTTGAGCAAGTGAACCCAAAAATTACTTTTCCATATTTGGTGAAATGAGGGGGATTGACTTACCTACTGAGTCATCGCTCTTGTCTTTTACCTTGACTAGGAATCTCAGCATAAAAATAGCAGGGCTTTTTTTCTGCCGGAACGTGCCGGAACAGAGTTCCGCCACCTTTGACAGCCCTGTCCTCTCCCACTTGTCACTTACACAGAAGCTAGTAGAAGATTCACTTTCTCCACCAGCTTCTGTGTGCTAGTGTCGGCACTGCACCCAGAGCGCATGATGCTGAATGGATGTCCTGCAACTGCAAGCACCAACATTTTTTGTAGATTTGGCTGGGGCTTGGGGGGTGGTTTCTTTCTCCGCCCGCCGCCTGTCACCTGTGTGTAGCACAGAACCGAGTGAACTGTAGTGCAAAGAAACTCCTCCTCGGCTCTGTGCTACATTCCTTATAAGCAGAGCTGCAGGAGACATCACTGGCTTTGAAAGAAAGCCCGGACACATCTATAACAGAGCGGTGCCGGCTGCATTCTGAGAGAGGTGAAAGAGCTAGGGGGGGAGGAGGAGAATCTGTGAACAGGTAACACCCCTTTCACACTGAGGCACTTTTCAGGCACTTTCACGCGAACAAAGCGCCTGAAAAGCTCACGAAAACCTATTTCCATTAAAATCAATGAATTCTTTCATACTGGGACAGTGCGCTGGCAAGGCGGTGAAAAAAATGCCCCTCTCCATTGAAATGAATGGAAAGCTCTTCAAAAGTGCCTGAAAAGATCTTCAAAAGCGCTCAGTGTTTTACTGGCAGTTTAGAAGCACCTCAGTGTGAAAGGGGCCTCAGAGAGCTTTTTGCGGGGCCGGGACAAGGGGTGGGCAGGAGGGACGGCTGCCCTGGGCACTGCGTTAACAAATGGAGTGGGGGTGGGCACCGCGAGGAGATTGAGGGGGGAGGGGATTTGTGTTGGTTGTAAAAATTTGGGAGGCATCAAATGGTAAGAATTGTCCTAGGAGAGGAAATGTGTGTGTGTGTGTGCTAGGAGTGGTGATACAGGGGTATTTGTATTGGGTGGGGCATGGGAGAAGAGGATTTGTGCTAGGAGGGTCTATTTGGGGGTTTGTGCTAGAAGAGGTGATATGGTAGAGGGGGAAGGGGATTTCTGCTAGGAGAAATTTTTTTTTTTTGGGGTGGAGTTAATGCTAGTAGGGATGATTGGGGGGTGCTAGGAGAGGGATGGGGGCGATTTGTGCTAGGAGGGAGATTTGGAATAGGAGGGGGAGAGACTGTGTTCTCGGAGGGGAAATTTCAGGTGTGGAGGATTTGTGCTAGGGGGGGGTGATTTTTTTTTTGGGGGGGGGGGGGGCATTTGACCTGGGGGAAAAATGAATAATAGCAGGTAATGTGGCGCTACTAAAGAACAAGTAATTGTGGTGCTTCATAAATATAATCCTCAAATGTAAAACTAACAATCATAAAATCACCAGAAGCACCTAGTATAGAAAATGACTTGGAAATTCCATAAGGATAGATCCAAATAAATAATGCATCCTTGGAATTAGTTTCTCATATATATTGTATAGCAAATGATTATCAAACCAATGCTAAAACAATAAATGAAAAAATGTGCAAAACGGCAATCAGCAATCTAAACAATGTTTTTCTGTCTAGCATGAGAACACCTTATGTTGGCAGATACTTTGTTAGGCCTAATTTTATTCTTTCCCTTGTGGTTTGCGCATTAGTACCCACCTTTTTTTAAATTTGTACTGGGGGGGGGATTTGGGGGATGGAGGGTGCAGAGATTTGTGTCTTGAGGGGGGATTTCAGCAGGGGGGTGCATTTGTACTGGGAGGAGGGGGCAATTATGCTTAGGGGATAATAATGCAGATTAGTGCCCATTTTTTTTTTTGTTGGGGGGGGGTTTGCTGGAACATAATGTTTATACTTTTTGGGGGAGGGGCGCAGTTTGGCATTTTCGCCCTGGGCTCTATGTCTTGTCCCGCCACTGGCTTTTTTTGTGGGGGGAGGGGATGATTAGTGAACAGGTGAGAGTTGGGGGAGGGGATGATTTGTGAACAGGTGAGAGTTGGGGGGAGGGGATGAATTGTGAACAGGTGAGAGTTGGGGGGAGGGGTGGAGAATTTGTGAACAGGTGAGAGTTGGGGGAGGGGATGATTTGTGAACAGGTGAGAGTTGGGGGGAGGGGTGGAGAATTTGTGAACAGGTGAGAGTTGGGGGGAGGGGATGATTTGTGAACAGGTGAGAGTTGGGGGGAGGGGATGATTTGTGAACAGGTGAGAGTTGGGGGGAGGGGATGATTAGTGAACAGGTGAGAGTTGGGGGGAGGGGTGGAGAATTTGTGAACAGGTGAGAGTTGGGGGGAGGGGATGATTAGTGAACAGGTGAGAGTTAGGGGGAGGGGATGATTAGTGAACAGGTGAGAGTTGGGGGGAGGGGATAATTAGTGAAAAGGTGAGAGTTGGGGGGAGGGGATGATTAGTGAACAGGTGAGAGTTGGGGGGAGGGGATAATTAGTGAAAAGGTGAGAGTTGGGGGGAGGGGATGATTAGTGAACAGGTGAGAGTTGGGGGGAGGGGATGATTAGTGAACAGGTTAGAGTGAACAGGAGGGGTGGAGAATTTGCGAACAGGTGAGAGCTGGGGGGAGGGGTGGAGAATTTGCGAACAGGTGATAGCTGGGGGGAGGGGTGGAGAATTTGCGAACAGGTGAGAGAGCTTTTGTGTGTGTGTGTGGGGGGGGGGGGATTTGTGAACAGGTAAAAGAGTCTTTTGTGTGGGGGTGTCTTACAGTCACATGCTACATATTAATGGCCCCTGAATGCTGCCTTTTACGTCACATACTCCTAAGCCCTGCAGTTTGTATGATGGACTGCACATTACACAGTACTCTGCTTGCATCACTTTTCTGAACCTTGTGTCTTCTGTGATACGCAGTTCTAATGTTGCGTACACACGGTCGGACTTTTCGTCTACAAAAGTCCGTCGGACGCCGACGGACCAAATCCGGCGGACAATCCGATGGTGTGTGGGCTTCCCCGGACTTTCAGCGGACTTTTTCAGCCGCAAATCTGACGGACTTTAGATTTGGAACATGCTTCAAATCTTTACGTCGTAACTCCGCCGGACCCAGAAATCCGCTCGTCTGTATGCTAGTCCGACGGACAAAAACCCACACTAGGGCAGCTATTGGCTACTGGCTATCAACTTCCTTATTTAAGTCCGGTGTACGTCATCACGTACGAATCCGTCGGACTTTTGTGTGATCGTATGTAGGCAAGTCCGTTCGTTAGAAAGTCTGCCGCAAGTCCGCCAAAAGTCCGCCAAAAGTCCGTCGAAAGTCCGCCAAAAGTCCGTCGAAAGTCTGTCGGACGGGCTTTTGGACTTTTGTTGCCGAAAATTCTGACCGTGTGTACGCAGCATTAGCCTCTATAACACCCACTATTTAGCGACTGTAATTTTCACCTCTGAGGAAAGATTGACGGGGGGCAGGGTTGTGGGGCGGGGAGGGTGAGTTCCAGCACCTATTCTCTGAGAAAAAAAGCCCTGAGAAATAGTATAAAGGTAGACTTTTTTTTTTTTTTTTACTTACATACAGCCTGCCTACATGACACTAAAGTTGTAAGTGCATAAACATACAGTATTAGTTATCAGAAGGGAACTTGTGTGAAATATACAGACTGAAATTGTGGGTATGCAGGCTCTAAGGCTTTTATTTTAATCTTTACTGCACTGACTGGTCCGTCATTGACCTGGAACAACTTATTCCCATTAGGTGGTTTATATCACATGGAGCGCGCTTTCTTACCCTATAATCTAATGCACCCTTCTACTCCAAATTTAAGTGAACCGCATCAACACATGTGATGCATGTACTTTTTCTGCAAATGAGAACATACAGTTTACAATCCATAGCAGTTTACATATCTTTTACAGTTCCATGCAGGCTTCCCTAGTTGGCTGCACATACCCTGCCTCCTAAACATTGCTATTAGCAAATGCCTTTAAAAAAGTCAATACATTGATGAAATGCATCAAGTTGAGCCATAACTAGCAGATCTATTTGGTCAAGCAGTTCAAGCATTCAAACGGTTATTTTAGTGCTGTGTGCACTTTATACACATAAAATGGAATAACTTTAGAAAAATTAGTATTATGTCATTAAATAAATAGATTTTGACTATATAAAGTCTATTTTGCATCATATATTGGCAATTGCTATATGAGATATCAACCTGGCGAAAAGAGGGGAAGAAGTGGTTATTACCTGGTTATAATGTAAAGAAGGAAGTTTGAGAAACCAAAAGGATTATCGATTTAATTTTGATACTTTTCTGTCATAGGAGGGTAATAAAATTGATAAGTGTGTATCTAGTTTGTTATACAAGAGCAGTGAGCTGGGAGAAAGTTGAGCCACTAATTTGAAGTGAAGAGAAAATCACAATTATGTATGTAATGCTTACCCCCAAAGGAGCCGCTGGATGTATCCCCTGTTCCTATGCTCAGGATTGTGCAAATTATGCCCCGTACACACGGTCGGACTTTGTTCGGACATTCCGACAACAAAATCCTAGGATTTTTTCCGACGGATGTTGGCTCAAACTTGTTTTGCCTACACACGGTCGCACAAAGTTGTCGGAATTTCCGATCGCCAAGAACGCGGTGACGTACACCACATACGACGAGACTAGAAAAGGCCGGTTCAGAACCAAGCGCGGCACCCTTTGGGCTCCTTTTGCTAATCTCGTGTTAGTAAAAGTTTGGTGAGAGACGATTCGCGCTTTTTCAGACTCGTGGCTTTCAGATCGTTTTCTGACGTTCAGTTTGTGCTTGTGGGTTTGTATCTGCTCTTCAGTGCGTGCAGTCAGTTCGTATCAGAGTTTTCTGTGTGATCTTGCCTGCTCGTTGCTGTTTTTCAGGTCGCTCTTCACAGGCCTTGCTGTTCTTCAGTGCGTTCTGTTACTTCGTTCTGAGCAGCCGACCGTTTTCTAGCCATGTTTCGTATGCGTACTCCTCGTAGAGTTCGTGCTGTGCGGGGGCTTGGTGTTGGGGTCCTGACCTTGACACAAGTCCAGTCCATGAACAGGGTGGGGAGGAGTTCATGGACCAAGAATTGGTTGCTTCAGCGTGACCAGTTCTGTCACATGCCTTTGCTCCGTGAGATCCGTGAGAATAATCCTGATGATTTCAGGAACTTTCTCAGGATGACGGACCCCATGTTTCACCGTTTGTTGGCTTCGCTGACCCCCTATATTAGCAGGCAGGATATCTGCATGAGGCAAGCCATCACTCCGGAGCAGAGGTTGGTCGCTACCTTGCGGTATTTGGCCACAGGGAGAAGTCTGCAGGACTTGAAGTTCTCGACAGGCATCTCCCCCCAGGCTCTGGGGATCATTATCCCAGAGACCTGTTCTGCCATCGTACAGGTCCTGCAGAAGGAGTATATGAAGGTAAGATTTTTATCCTTTTATATCACATTTTATTGTATTGAATGTTTGATAATATATTGTATTTCTTTCCTCATTCCCTAATTACCATGATTGTAATATGCTGTGAATGTCCCCTTTGTTCTCATGCATGCTGAATTTTTATATAATTATTATTTTAGGTCCTTCATACATATTTGCCCTTCAATAACCTCCCCAGCATGGTGTCTCCTGGCCTATATTCACCTCATGTAGTCACTTAACAATGTATTTTATCTACTCCATAGTAGTGCTTTACCCCAAACACCCCCTAAAATGTTTGGAAATGTTATTTTTGATTTAAATTCAGGCAGAGGGCCAGAGGCTTTTTTTTGTGGTGTCCCCAAATTTTTTGTAACCCTCCCTCCCCCAACTGCTAAGTCAGCTGATCCCAATTCTCTATCCTCAATCATCTATCTGCTGACTTTGCCAAACCCATACACACTATACCCACCTCTTTAGTGTTCAGATTTATGGATGAATTCCCCAAAGCATGTAGTGCAAGGGCCTGCCTGTATACTTTCCAATGGTACTGCTTAAAGCTTTTGTATCCTATTATGATCTTGATAGGTAATAGCAGAATGTCCAAATGTGCTCAAATGTGTACAGTGTGTATTTATATCTTTGTATTATGACACTTCTTACCTGTCCAGTGGGCTGCCAATAGTGTAACTAAGGAGGGGCTGTTACAAGTAATACCCTGTATTTAGGCATTCATCTCTCAATGAAGTGAAGAGGGTTACCTGTCCAAGAGTTCCCCCCCCTATAATGTTAGAAATGGCCCATGAGAGGGGGGGGGGGGATATGATAGGTGTACCTTATACTTTGTTGTTGTAAAATTCCCCTTAATAAATGCTATCTGGAGGTTGACCCATAATGTTTGTGTCTAATCTGCTTGCCATGTTTCTGTGAAAAAATAGTAATGTTTATTGTTTTTTCCTCAACAGTTTCCTTCCACGCCACAGGAATGGCAGACTGTGGCCTCCCACTTTGCCCAGCGGTGGGACTTTCCTAACTGCGGAGGGGCAATTGATGGGAAACACGTCCACATCGTCCCACCACCCAACTCGGGGTCGTACTATTATAATTACAAGGGGTTTAATAGTATAGTGATGTTGGCGGTGGTGTCGGCTAATTACGACTTCTTGTATGTGGACGTGGGGAAGAATGGCCGGATGTCCGATGGTGGAGTGATCGCCCAGACAGAGTTCTACAGGCGTCTCCAGAATGGCAGCTTGGACTTGCCACCTCCAGAGGACAATGTTGAAGGTCTCCCATTTGTGTTCGTTGCTGATGAAGCGTTTGCGTTGGGGGACCACCTGATGCGGCCATTCCCGATGAGGACCCTCACCCCGGAACAGAGGGTTTTTAATTACCGGCTGGCCAGAGCCCGAAGAGTGGTGGAGAACACATTTGGAATCCTGGCCAGCCGGTTCCGACTATTTCTGACACCCATCCATATGGCGGAGTATAAACTGAACCATATTATACTGGCGTGCTGTGTTCTCCATAATTTTTTAAGAAAACATTCAGCCAACTATGCTGGCTCAGTTGGGCCTGAGGCCGGAATACCAAATACATCAACAATGACGGCGCTTGAAAGCGGCCGTCCTGGCTTGCCCTCCCTGAGTGCCCGTGATGTCCGGTTACGATACCTGGAGTTCTTTGCGGCTAGGGGGGCTATCAATATGCCAGACAATCTGTGACACCTTTTTCAAATAAAAAACAACCAAAAGCTATTCTTGGTGGACATTTACTGCTTGTGTTTGTTTGAGCTGACCCTGACAGAAATGTGTTGAGTGCAGAAAATGTCGTGATTGGGTAACCTTATAAAGAATAGTGTTGGCTGGTACTTCCTAAATGCAAAAACACATTTCACTACAAGTGCACTTGCAACTGCACTGAACCTGCACTTGTAGTGCAAAGTGTATTTGCCCTTAGGAAATAACCCCCATTTTTGCATAAAACAGCTATTACATCACCCCAAAAGTGTTGTAGTGTTGAGACAATAATCCACACATTCTTGAGTAAGGCACTTTTTTATACCTGCACAATCACATGTGCATTTACCAAAGGTTTTTAAAACAAAACAACATGTTTGTTGTATAACAATTTTTGGGGGGGGCATTATCAAAAATCGAAATATCCATTTCAGATAAAACAGGCCTGTGTAAAACCAACAAGAAAGCCAAAAAACTTGAACTTACAAAGTTCACATTAGGTCAAACCTGAAGGCTATATCAGACATCAGTATTTAGGAACTGGGTTTGATATAGCGTTCAGATGGGGGGAAATCACCCCTGGAAAAGCCAAATTTGGAAGATGCACACCAATTTACGAATGTCAATATGTGCTATCTGCCATCAGGGGGGATCAAGGGACGTGTTTTGGGGGAGCAAGCCCTTCCTCAACGCTACTTTATAATTGAGTAAGGGGTTGCACCCCCAAAACGCGTCCATTGATCTCCCGTGATGGCAGATAGCACATGTTGGCACACTGTGTGCATCCTCCAAATTTGGCTTTTCTAAACATTGTAAAAATTTTAGTAAGATAAAACAGGTGATTTTGTGGGGTTTAAATTCGCCCCAAAACATCAATGATGTTATTATTTTTTTTAATAACATCACTGATTTGTTGCTGGATGTTTTGCAATTAGAGATTACACCCCATGATCTCCCCGATGAGTATCTGGGCACTTTCAGATGTAAAGCGTTCTGGATCCCGATCACCTAAAAAGAGATAAAGAACAAAAAAAACAGGTCTCAAAAATCTGCCAACATCCATCTCTTTTACCTGAGCCTGTGGTTGCAGACACTCACCTGTTGTGGTGCCAATCTCCACCACATCTTCTTCTTCCTCCTGCTCAGCTTCTTGGGTTGGTATTTCCCCTTCTTTCAGAGGGGGGGGGTCTCTGGTCTCCTGGGATGAGGGGTGTCCTCCGAGTCTTTTCTCCCCTATGTAAAACAAAAATGGTATAATTAGCACACAGATATTTGATGACAGAACTAGAAATAGGAAACATTGCTTGGAAGTGGGGTACAATTGTCTATTTTAGCCGAGTTCCAAGATGTATATTTTTTATTGCCCTTTGTCAAGCTGCAATACTTTACCTGTTTGGTACAAGCTTCACAGATGTAGCCCCCCCTATAGTATACACTGGAGCACCTGTGTGCCCCCCCTAATAAAAATGGTGTTCTTGTGTCCCACACTAGTGCTCCAGTGTCCAGATGTGAAAACAGCTGCTCAGTGTCCTCTCCTTACACACAATCTAGTTGGCATTTCATTCTAGTAACAAACCCATCTACACAAACAAATATTTGGCATCCAAGTAGGCCCAAAAAAAATGTGGGAAAATGCATATGGCCTAAACAATGGTGTTCTAGAGGCCGAAAGAAAAATGTTTGATACGAACGAATAATGGGCCCATGAACATTAAAGTTGACCTTTTTAAACGTTACAATTACTAAAAGCATATGGAGCAGAACGAACAGAATAAAGACAGAAAGAATATGAACACAGCACAACTACTTACTTTTTTGCAGCACTCTCTGGATCTTTCGGTACTGCTCTGGCTCTCTCAACTTCAGGTCCGACCACTGCTTCCTGAGCTGATCTTTAGATCTTCGTACCCCGAAGTTCCTCTCCAGACTCCGGACCACTTTACCAATGATTTTGGCCTTTCTGATGTTGGGGTTGGGGTAAGGCCCATATTTTCCGTCATAGTCGGACTTCTTCATGATGTCTACCATCTCCAACATCTCCCCAAACGACATATTTGTGGCCTTAAAACGTCTCCTTCTGGATCGGGATGTGCCTGGATCCGGGCTTTCCTCCTCCTCGTTGTTAGAATTATCACGCACCTGTTGTAACTCCGCCATCATGCTCTTCCCCCACTGCGCCGAACGAAAAGGGGCGGGGAATAGACTAGAAAGAACGTCAGGGGCGGGCGGAGTTACACGCATGCGCAGTGTGTATAAAGCGTAACACGCGTGCGTATTACGTACGATCTGTGAGCAGAGGAAGGAGCATTGGACACGCCGATCGTAAGAACGAAGGTAAGAGACAAACTTGGGCCTATACTGCTTCTAGATTGAGGCCTATATTGTAACAAGATTAGGAGAGTTTGGTCTGACATTAGGCTTTGTCTTGTGTTGTGTCTTGCAGTGAACATGGATATCTTAATGAGAGATACTGACTTCATGTCACTATTCATTGATATGCTAAGGGAGCTGCCCTGTCTGTGGGAGATTACCCACCCCCATTTCAAGAACTAAGCAAAGAGGAAGGCAGCACTGGAGCAATTGTGTGAAAATGTGAAGCAGGTGATCCCCACGGCAGACATCACTTATTTAAAGATTTTCATTGGTGGCCTGAGGAGCACATATCTAAGGGAGCGCAAGAAAGTCCTGGATTCACAGAGATCCGGAGCAGCAGATGACATCTATGTCCCCATGATGTTGTACTACGACAGGCTGCACTTTCTGGCAGGCCAGAATGAACCCAGGCCATCCCTCTCCAGTCTTCCTTCCATGCTTCCTTCCCCCCCGGCTGAGGCTTCTGACGCCCAACCTGGGCCTTCCAGGCCATATGTGGAGGAGCCCAGATTGAGCCAGGTATAGCATTCCTCTAAATATTTCTGCTTGTCCAATCAATGATGTTACCTAGATGTTAGTTGGGAGTACTAATTTAGGATTGTGATTGATGATGCAAAAACTAAAACCATGTCCCTTTTTCATACACAGGGAAGTCTCAGCCAGGAGGTGGCCGGGCTGAGCCGGCTGGCTGATATCAAGGTCCCTCCACCCCCCCTGAAAACAGAAAGTGGCAGTAGGACGAGTGCCCTAGAGGAGGCGGCTATCAGATTCTTTTGGAGGGCTACAGAGGTCCTGGGAGCACCCCACACCAGGCAGGAGAACATTGCTGCATTCATTGCCTATAAAATGCAGAGGATGGAGGAGGGCCAAAAAGCCATGTGTCAGGCCCTCATATCAGAGGCTCTGGAGAAAGGTGTGAGGGGCCAAATTACACCTCACACACAGCTTTGGGATGGTCCTCCTCCTCCTCCTGCAGGTCCTCCTCCTCCTCCTCCCTCTCCTCCAGGTCCTCCCAGTCCTCCTCCAGGTCCTCCCAGTCCTCCTCCTCCTCCTCCTCCAGGTCCTACTCCTCCTCCTGCCACATCTCCAACTGCACAGCCACAGCCCGGAAGGAAGTGTGAAAGGAAGACCAGAGAGTGATTGCCCTGGATCCAGTCTGGTCGGCCAAAAGATGCAGCCTCTTGTGGTACCACAGCCTGCGGACACAGATGTCATCTGCTGCTATCCGAGTCTCTGTGAATCCTGGACCAGACTGCCCTCCCTTACATATGGACTCCTCAGGCCACCAATTTTGATGTTTAAGAATTGATGTCTGCCGTGGGGGTCCCAGGCTTCGCTAATTTCTCTTGTTGATCCAGTGTTGCCTTCCTCTTTGTTTGGTTCTGATCCCTTAATAAAGGATTTTTGTTTTGAATTATACTCTCCTATGTGTTTTACTTCAAAAATGACAGTTGGTTTGTGAGGATTCAGGTACATTTCTAATATACAATGTGAAATGAACAAGGGTCACCAACAACAAACAATCTCCTTGAGATTAAATAATAAAAGATATCAATGGTGTTGGGGTAACTTGACACACAAAACACACACAAAAATATTCTGGAGTAAAAATAAAAATAACATTGAACAAAGATCAGCCTTGGAAAAAGTCCAAACATTAAAGAAAAAAAAAGGCTTAAAAAAAAAAAAAAAAAAAAAACATAAAAAATATAAAACTGTCAGATGTGACAACTAATAACAATATATTCAGGGAATCCCACTAAAAAAACACAAATAAAACTTTGTGAGAAGTGTGTGTGAATATGAGCAGCAAAACTACTTCATTCTTGTCACATTATAAAGAAGAAGAGAGTGCGCTGTATTAAACCATTTTTTACATTGCAGCGTGACGAAAGTGCTGTATCCATTGCGAACGCTAAGTTTACCAGAACGAGCTGTCCCGTGTCGGAATTTCTTCTGAGCATGCGTGGCACTTTGTGCGTCGGAACAGGCCACACACGGTCGGAATTGACGCGATCGGATTTTGTTGTTGGAAAATTTTATCTCCTGCTGTCCAACTTTGTGTGTCGGAAAATCCGATGGAAAATGTCCGATGGCGCCCACACACGGTCGGAATTTCCGACAACACGCTCCGATCGGACATTGTCCATCGGAAAATCCGACCGTGTGTACGGGGCATAACACTACACACTCTGACATACACTCTGGGTGGGGAATGTTTATTGCAGGTGTATATGCAGTACCCCGGTAGCAAAAGAAGTATGACACAACAGCAGTAATACAGCAAACAGTTAAACTATAGCAAGGTATATGTTACTAATAGGTGAGCAGTAGAATAAAATAAACTGTAAATACAAGTAATGGATGTACAGAACAACTTCTCCTAAACCCTATACTGGGACAATCCTAAAGCAGGCCATACACAGAGCTTCCCCCGCCAGGAGAATACATTGGCTCAGTGAAAGGGCTATACCAGCCACTAGCAATAATCGCATGTAAAATTTGGCAGGCTGGTTGTACCCAATTTAATTGATCAATCAGCCTGGTACATTCACCTTGCCCATGCACTGTTCGAATTTCAGCTGGTTCCTGCTAAACTGGTCTAGATTCGAACTGTCTATGGCTAGCCTAACTAAGGAGAATTACACCATTTTATCAGTTCAGCAGTCTGTAATATACTGACTTCTGCTGGCAAGCTCATTGGGGCCCAATTGTTATGTCCGAGCGCTCTGGATAATGTCCCTTTAAGCACTGATGATGACAAAGACTCTGGTCCTTTTAAGCACTGATAAAGTCAGTGGCTCTGCGATACTAGCAGGCAACACTGTCTCTCTTTTGGCAAAGTGTAAGTGGATTTGGCCAGTGGCCATTCACCTACTTCTTGTGTTAGCAGGTGGTATCCCTCTGCTCTGCATACTGGGTGAAACACAGAAAGTCTGTTTCTGCAGAGTCTTTTACCCTTTATCAGGTAGCAAGTTCTATCAACATTTCTGATCGATATCACATATCAGTATTTCCAATGTCCCAGAATGTCTATCATGTCTCTCCCTCTGAAGTTCAGGGGTGAGTGGTCTGTTAGCAGCCTAATGTGCACTCAGCACTCTCAAAACAGTCTTCACACTTCTGCTCATCCCAGGAAAACAGCAGGGATCCACGTGTCCTCTTTGCTTCAGTGCCTTGTGGAACTTAGAGTTTAAACGTGGCATGGTGTTTGGTGCCAGAAAGGCTGGTCTGAGTATTTTAAAAAACTGCTGATCTACTGGGATTTTCACGCACAACCATCTCTATGGTTTACAGAGAATGGTCCGAAAACACTGAAAATATCCGGTAAACGACAGTAGTGTGGATGAAAATGCCTTGTTGATGTCAGAAGTCAGAGGTCAGAGAAGGTCAGAGAAGAATGGGCAGAAGGGTTCAAAATGATAGAGAGGCAACAGTAACTTAAAATAAATACTCGTTACAACCAAGGTATATAAAATACCATCTCTGAACGCACAACATATTGAACTTTGAAGTAGATGGGCTACAGCAGCAGAAGACCACATCAGGTGCCACTCCTGTCAGCTAAGAACAGAAAATGGAGGCTACAATTTGCACAGGCTCACCAAAACTGTACAATAGAAGATTGGAAAAATGTTGCCTGGTCTGATGAGTCTTGATTTCAGCTGCAACATTCAGATGGTAGGGTCAGAATTTGGCATAAACAACATGAAAGCATGGATCCATCCTGTCTTGTATCAATGGTTCAGGCTGGTGGTGGTGGTGTAAGGGTGTGGGAGATAATTTATTGGCACGCTTTGGGCCCCTTAGTATCAACTAAGCATTGTTTAAATGCCATGGCCTACCTGAGTATTGTTGCTGACCATGTCCATCCCTTTATGACTACAGTGTATCTTCTGATGACTACTTCCACCAGGATAATGCACCATATCACAAAGCTCAAATCATCTCAACATTGGTTTCTTGAACATGACAATGAGTTCACTGGACTCCAATGGCCTCCACAGTCACCAGATCTCAATCCAATAGAGCACCTTTGGGATGTGGTGGCAAAGGAAATTTAAACCAAGGATGTGCAGCCGACAAAACTGCAGCTACTGTGTAATGCTTTCATGTAAATATAGACCAAAATTTCTGAGGAATGTTTCCAAAACCTTGTTGAATCTACGCCATGAAGAATTAACGTAGTTCTGAAGGCAAAAGGGAGTCCAAACCGGTACTAGCACGGTGTACCTAATAAAGTGGCCAGTGAGTGTATATATGCACTTTAATGTTTAATATATGTCTGCTGGATTCATCTATAAAAGAGCTGATAAAAGAGCCCATCAAATACCTTGTTATATACATTAGTAAGGTGTCCGTTTATGAAGCAGTGAAATCTATTCACTGCTTCGTTCTCCGGCATTCACAGTGAAGATTTTTCTCCTCTGTGTGCCAGTTTATGAAGCTTTGTAGATCGCTTCACCTTCGGAGGAGTGAAGAGATCTACAAATGCTTCAAACAGTGGAGAACGGCCCCTGATACTGGAATCTCGTGAGACTTTACGAGATTACAGCACCAGAAATACAGAGATGTCAGTTTATTAAGCGGTGATAAATTATCACCGCTCAATACACGGACGATTAATGTTAATAAAATAATGAGTCCCCCTACATTATATACATATGTATACACACACACACATTATATATACATGTATATACACACACATTATATATATATACATATACACATTATATGTATATATGTATATATATGTATACACATAAATATGACAGGGGGACATGCTAACAGTGTTGGGGGGTCTGAACGAAGCATAAGGAAGTTAAAAATCTTCCTCCTTCCCCCTCAGATCCCCCCAGATTTCCTCTTCACTCCCCGATTCACCACCTCTGAGCTGGTGAACCTGGGAGTGTGAATTCTGACTCAGATCGCCAGTGAAGCGGTGAGATCACCGCTTCATAAACTGGCCGTTACTGTGTCATTCATGGGTATTCTCCGCGTGTAGAGATAATCAGCGGGAGAACAAGTTCAAACATGTTCTCCCCCGATTATCACTGTTTCATAAACTGTTTATGGACTGTGATCAGCGGTGATCCTCGGGATCACCGCTGATCACCGCTTCATAAACGGACACCTTAGTGAGGTTTTTATCACACTGAGTGCCATTAGTAAGACTTGGGATTCGGAAAAGGGTGTGTTGGAGGGGCAAGAGCTGACTTAAAGAGAGCTCTGCCCCAAAAATATAGACAAAGGGCAAATGACTAGTCCCCAGTATTGCAAGCAGCATTTCTGTAGCTGTTGTTTTACAAATCTAGATGTTTCCTATAAAAAGCAAATTGTAAATTGTCACTTTTTGAGTTCAGTTCCACTTTAAAGGGATGAAGCCAACATTTCCAGAGATAGCTAACAGGAGTCCCTATAGACTCTAAAATGCATCTGTGGGTCCCTATAGGTGGAGATGGTAAATTTCTCGGGTCAATTTAGTTAGTTTTACTTTAATCCAGGTACACTTTAAATTTAGCTTAGGTTTGAATTGTCCCAATTCTGTTAGCTTTTAATGGGCAAGAAATGTTGGCCCTATCTTTTTAAACAGGTGTCTGCGCCTGGCGTTTCTTGAACAAATCTGATAAGGACACAATGACAGATGGCAGTTGACCTATTCTACCAGTTCTTGGGGGATTTGGGCAGTCTATTAAATGACAGATTCAAGCATCTGAACACAACAATTGCTTTTCCACAGCTTTCTGTAAAATAATATAACAACTTTTTTCCCTGCCAGGCAGAATCTCAAATCTAAAGTGACACCGTTATTTCAGTGTTTAAGTGCATTCAAGCAAGCCTCTGTGTTCATCTGTCTCACTTGCCTGGATCAGATTGCTGTCAAATAGGACCAGCCACTTGTAGCTGTCTTCTCCTTGGCTCCCCAGTGGTCAGCGGTCTCATATTGAACAACAAACCTTTATGACCTTGCAGGCACTTTCCTGTAAATGGAAGAAGCTGACTCTCTAGGGAGAGTCATGCTTGCTGAGATCCAACATGTTAATCACAGATAGATAAACTCGTCAAAGGTTTGACCTTCTTCCCAGGCATTTTCAGTTTCCTTCAATTATTTGCTAAAAGCCTATGTGTAGAACACTTTTTTTGTGTGTTATATATGGTAATCAACATACGTCAGTGGGACATTAAAGGATGACTCAAAACAAATGTGGTTAGTATTTATTTTATTTTCAAAACTTCTCTCTTAAGGAGCTAGGTAGGTAAAATAGAAACGGTAAACTGCTAGGATTAATGCTTCTGGCATACAGTAAATGAATAAATTTTTTTAGGCCTTTTCTTTTTACAAAAATTACTCAACAATTTACACCTATCTGTAACTGTTGTCCCTGCTAGGAGCAATGATGCTTTAAGACAAAATCGGAAATCACAGGTCAAAAAGAGGAGGTTGAAGAGAGACACTGTTGTCTAAAGAAAAAAGTCACATATAGGCCAGTCAATAGTGTATGACCTAAAGCAGGACCAGGCTACTTGCTGCATGTTCATTCTGAGTTAGTTCATTCATCAAGAGCTCAGTTCAGCCAGATCATTATTATTATTATTATTATTATTATTATTATTATTATTATTATTATAATACAGGATTTATATAGCGCCGACAGTTTACGCAGCGCTTTACAACATGAGGGCAGACAGTACAATTACAATACAATTCAATACAGGGGGAATCAGAGGGCCCTGCTCGTTAGAGCTTACAATCTAGGAGGGAGGGTCAAGTTATACAAGAGGGTAACAGCTGTGGGGGATGAGCTAATGGAGAAAACAGTGCAGTTGTTAGATGGAGGCAGGATAGGCTTCTCTGAAGAGGAAAGTTTTCAGGGATCGCCTAAAGGTGGATAAATTTGGAGACAGTCTGACAGATTGGGGTAGGGAATTCCAGAGTATGGGTGAGGCTCGGGAGAAGTCCTGGAGGCGGATATGGGAGGAGGTGATGAGGGAGCTAGAGAGCAGGAGGTCTTGGGAGGAACGGAGATGGCGATTAGGTTGGTATTTTGAGACTAGGCTAGTGATGTAACTGGGGGCAGAGTTGTGGATGGCTCTGTAACTTATTGTTAGTATTTTGAATTTAATTCGTTGGGCGAGTGGCAGCCAATGGAGGGATTGGCAGAGAGGGGTAGCAGACACTGAGCGATTTGTATGGTGGATGAGTCTGGCAGCAGCATTCATGATGGACTGAAGGGGGGATAGTCTATTTAAAGGTAAGCCAATGACAAGGGAGTTGCAGTAGTCAAGGCAAGAGATAACCAGGGAGTGAATCAGGAGCTTTGTGGTTTCATTGGTTAGAAAGGGATGTAGTTTAGAGATGTTGCGGAGGTTGATGGCGGCAAGCTTTGGAAAGTGATTGGATGTGGGGCCGAAAGCAGAGTTCAGAGTCCAGGATAACACCTAGCACGCTGACATGTGGGGAGATCATTTGTTTTCTGTATTGCTGTAGAGTAAGTATCAGGCCAATAGTTCTGGCGATAAATTGGAAGGGGGGAGTTTTAAAATGTATCTACAGCCAAAAAGGTTTTCGCTTTGGATAAGGTGATGAGGGTTTTTTTATTGCTATTTGTCTGTTCTGTCTACAACCACCTGATCGCTGGAGAGAACACCACTGGCACTAACAGGTGCTGCCGCCTGATTGTTGGGGAGAACGCTGCTGCCCTTTCTGAGGCATTGGAAGAGGACAGAGGAATACCAGCTGTCACCCCAGGGGTTGGAAAGAGGCCAGTGGCCAAACCCTACTGCACCTCAGTAAAGAGAAACAGTATTGTTTGTCTGGGACACAGTACAAGTACCTACTGTATACCCAGGTTAGGAGGAACCTATCTTAAGTGCTTCATTGCTAGATCTGCGCCCCAACATGTTGGTCAGCAGGGAAAGGGTTTAATGCAGACTGACAGACTGTTATAGAAACAATATACCTTAGGCAGGACCCCCCTAGTAAAGTGTTTAGCTATCATTCCATGAAACATTGTCTTATTACTAACTGTATACCCTACCCTGACCGCTACACTGTATATATATATATATATATATATATATATATATATACACACACACACACACACACATACACATACAGTTGTTCTCAAAGGTTTGCATATCCTGGCAAAAATTGTGAAATGTTGGCATTTATATTGAATATGACTAACCATGCCAGAAAACTGTCTTTTATTCAAGGATAGTGATCACATGAAGCCATTTATTATCACATAGTTTTTTGGCTCCTTTTAAAATCATAATGATAACAGAAATCTCCCAAATGGCCCTGATGAAAAGTTTACATACCCTGGAATGTTTGGTCTTGGTACAGACACAGACAGTGGCACACACAGGTTAAAATGGCTATTAAAGGTTAATTTCCCACATTTGTGGCTTTTTAAATCGCAATTAGTGTCTGTGTATAAATAGTCAATGAGTTTGTAAGCTCTCACATGGATGCATTAAGCAGGCTAGGTACTAAGCCATGGGGAGCAGAAAAGAACAGTCAAATGACCTGCGTAACAAGGTAATGAACCTTTAAAAAGATGGAAAAGGATATAAAAAGATATCCAACGTCTTGAATATGCCAGTCAGTACTGTTCAATCATTTCATAAGAAGTGGAAAATTTGGGGATCTCTTGATTAGGGATGGGCCGAACACCCCCCTGTTCGGTTCACACCAGAACATATCGAACAGGCAAAAAATTCAGTAGAACACATGAACACTGTTAAAGTCTATGGGACACGAACATGAATAATCAAAAGTGCTCATTTTAAAGTGGAGTTCCACCCAAAAGTGGAACTTCCGATCATCTGATTCCCCCCCCCCCCCTCCGGTGCCACAATTGGCACCTTTCAGGGGGGAGGGGGGTGCAGATACCTGTATTAGACAGGTATCTGCACCCACTTCCAGGAATAGACTTCCGCGGGAGTCACACCCCCTCACGCACCCCCCGCTGCCTCCTGGTAAACACACAGGTCCCAGGAGATAGCGGGACCACTTAGGACGCGCAACGCGACTCGCGCATGCGCAGTAGGGAACCGGGAAGTGAAGCCGCAATGCTTCACTTCCTTATTCCCTCACCAAGAATGGCGGCGGCAGCAGTCGAGAGCCGAGCAGCTTCGGCTGCCGACATCGCTGGACTCCTGGACAGGTAATTGTCCGTTTATTAAAAGTCAGCAGCTGCAGTATTTGTAGCTGCTGGCTTTTAATAATTTTTTTTTAGGTGGACTCCCTCTTTAAAGGCGTATATGCAAGTTATTGTCATAAAAAGTGTTTGGGGACCCAGGTCTAACTGCACAAGTTCCACAAAAAAGCCTGGTTACAATATGCCCAACAACACCTTGACATGCCTCATTGGGCTTTTTTGTGGCATTGGCGCAGTAAAGGCTTCCTTCTGGAAGTTCAACCATGCAGCTCTTTTTTGTTCAAGTATCATTGAATTGTGCTCCTCAAAAGCAACCACACCATCTTTTTGGAGAGCAGCCTGTATTTATCCTGAGGTTACCTGTGGGTTTTTCTTTGTATCCTGGGCAATTCTTCCTCAGTTGTGGTTGCAATCTTTCTTGGTCTACCTGACCTTGGCTTGGTATCAAAAGAGCCCCGAATTTTCCACTTCTTAATAAGGGATTAAACAGCACTGACTGGCATATTCAAGGCTTTGGGTATCTTTTTAAGTCCTTTTCCATCTTTTAGGTCTTTTGACTTGTCTTTTCTACCTTCTCATGGCTCAGTGTCTAGCCTGCTTAGGGCATCCATATGAGAGCCAACAAACTCATTGACTATTTATACACAGACACTAATTGTGATTTAAAAAGCCACAAATGTGAGAAATTAACCTTTAATTGCCATGTTAACCTGTGTGTGCGCCTTTTTTGTAATTCTTTTATTTTTCCAAAGCATTTTGCATTAAACAATCAAGGTATGCATTAATAACCGATAACAGAATCAAGATAGCAAAAATAGGGTCATACAGTCAAAGTTACAGAACAACAAACCCAGCTCTGCTAAGCTGGGGACCTGGGGGAAGAACCGGTACAGAACAGTAGGCACTCTGTACCATGTGGTAACAAATCTCCTGAACTCTTGTGGCTATGGAGGACTTATGGGCAAAATGAGGATCTTCTCCTTCTGAGAGTCATTGAACTGAATGCCTAGGTCTGCCTCCCATTTGTAAAGGAAGGGTGGAAAAGACCCCTCCGTCGGGTGAGTCAAGGAGGCATAGATAATTGAAAGGCTATGACGGATCAGCTCCCCTCTACGGCAAATTTGCTCCAGCTCCGTAAGCTGGCGAGATATGCCTGGGGTCCACAGACACCCACAAAGAAAATTACGGAGCTGGAGACCGCTCCAGAAATCCAATGGAGGGTCCACCGCAGACACCCCAGAAGAGGGGAAAAGTTGGCCATCGGGATCCACAAAGTCACAGAGATGTAGCCGTCTGCTCGCAGCCAACCCCCATAACTGAGGGTTACGGAGGCCAGGTGGAAAGTCTAGATTGTCCAGTATCAGCACCAAAGGGGAGGGTAGTGTTGCCACTGAGGAGTTTTGGAAGGCGTCCCTGGCTACCGACAGTGTGCTGCCTAGGGTGGGATGGTCAGTGAGGGCCTTCGGTAAAGGTGAAGTGATCCACGGGCAGCTCTTGTCCGTGCCATTGGAGTCCTCCACTTCCATGGCCACCCAAAGTTTCGCATCTGCATGACAGTACCAATCCACCAGTCTAGTGAGATGCACTGCTCTGTAGTATGCTTTCACATCTGGGTGGCCTACCCCTCCCCTGTGTTTTGCAAGATGAAGGAGTTGCATCTTAATGCAAGACTGACGATAAAACCAAAGTCTTGAAACATAGCAAGTACTCGCTTAAAGAACACAGAAGGAAGGTGAATAGGAAGTGCTTGCAATATATACAATACCCTGGGCAGCATGGTCATCTTGAGGGCACTTGAGCAGCCAAACCACATTAGTGTGAGCGAATGCCAGTGGAGGAGATCCACTTTAAGGAGCATAAGCAGTGGGGCGAAATTTGCCAAATACAGCTTAGAAGGGTCAGAGGTGATATCAACTCCCAAATAATGAATAGAGAGTTAGTCGCCCAATGAAGTGGGAATGCCGAGCGTAGCAAATTAACCATGTCCCTGTCTCCTGTGATGTTGAGGACGGAGGATTTATATAAATTGATTAGGAAAAAGAGAGAGCCCGATATTCCTGTAGAGACTTTGTGCATCCCTGAGGCTTTTTGATAACCAGCAATGCCTTCATCAGCCCTTACTGTACATAGAAAGGGCTTCAGGGTGAGTATAAATACCAGGGGGACAAGGGGCACCCCTGTCGCTTGCCAATGTGTATGTGGAAAAAGGAGGATCTCGTCTCTTTGACCTTGACCGCGGCTGTGGGGTTGGAATAAAGGGATAGTATCCAACTCAGCATGAGACCAATGTGCTCCAGGGTGGCTCGCATGAAGGTCCAGTTCACCTGGTTGAAGGGCTTCTCTGCGTCTGTAGACAGCAAGAGAAGGGGCCGTTTTGATGATCTGGCTGCGTGGATCGGGTTCACTACCCGAATAGTGTTGTCACGCGGCTCTCGGAGGGGCACAAAGCTTGCCTGGTCTCTTTGAGCCAGACTCGGGATATGTGGGAGCAACCTATTAGCCAAAATTTTTGCAAACATTTTAAAATTGGTGAAAGGCCTAGTAATGTACCCGGTTTGTTTGAGAATTCGTACATTGTACGATGCACCCATGCTAGTTTTTGTTTGGTTTTGTGGAAAAGGAGCGTGCGGAGTTCCTCACAAACTCTTAAAAGATCTTGATATGTGGTACGCGCAAGACTACCCTTGTGAGAGCACTCCAGGCTATGAAGCTGAGCAAGAAGTTCCTCCATGTGGCGTGACCTCCCTCTTTTAAGACGGGCTCCTATTCTGATCAATGTACCCCGCACCACCGTCTTGTGAGCCTCACAGACAACCAAGGGATTGGTGACCGGTGCTTCGTTGATGGCAAAATAATCCCACAATGTGGTCAGGAGCTCAGAACGGATGTTCTCAGATTGGAGCAAGGTCTCATTCAATCTCCAGGACGGTGGAGTCTGAGTCACTGGACCCAGTTGAAGTGTCAGATGGATTGGAGCATGGTCTGAAAGAAAGATAACGTCAATGTCGGCCGATACTACCCTGGATAAGTCTTTGTCCTTTATCAGAAGGTAGTCCAACCACGAGTAAGTGTGATGGGAAAAAAAAATAGTAGTCATGGTCTTTAGGGTGTAGTATCTGCTAGGGATCAACCAGATGCAGAGTATACAGATCCGCCTTCAGTCGCTTAAGGCGAGAATAGGGGAGGTGAGAGGAACCGCGTGAGACATTCAATAGAGGGTCCAGAGCAAAGTTGAGGTCTCCCCCAAAAATAGGGAGCCCCTCAAAAAACTCCATTAGCTCTGGAAGGAGCTTCCTTAGAATTTGTGGATGATCAACATAAGGAAAATAAACGTTGGCGAAAGTGACCTGCACGCCAGACACACTCCCCTTCAGGAGAAGAAAGCGTCCCAGATCATCAGTCCGCTGTGCCTCAAAAATTCAGGGAACTGATTTGGCCATCAGGACGCTAACTCCCTTGGACTTGGAGATGGGAGAAACATTGTGATAGGCCGTTGGGAAAGCCCCATTGGTCAATTTAGGGATTCAATCACCGCGTAAATGCATTTCCTGTAAAAAAAAAGCGACTTGGGTCCTAAATTTTTGCGAATCATCCAAAAGCTGAGAGCGTTTTTCCGGTTTGTTAAGACCACGCACTTTGAGGGAAGTGACCTTAAGGAGACCCATAGTACCGTCCAGTCCGTATGCGGGTACAGGGAGGTGTGAGGGAAAACCCCCAGCCAGGGAGTCCCCCCTGGGTGAGAGGCAGAGAACGGTATGAAGAGGAGAGACACAGAGATGAGAAGAAAGGAAGAAAGAATAGGTATGGGAATTAGAAAGAAACTACCTAAGTTGGAATTAAACTGAGGACCCTAATTCAGCACAGGTATTGCCCGAGTAGGAGTCCGCCCTAGTTGGGGGTGGTTAGGGCGTCAGAATGCCCAGAGCGAGCAGCTAAGTGTTAACACAAAACAATATATTTGGAGATGCACAGGTTGAGAACAACAAGAAACATAATATAGCTAATGGGCAAATCAGTATAATCAAAATGGAAACATAGACAACAATAAACAGCGAGTATCAGAGACCATACTGTAGTGGTGCACCGAGGAGGAACATATGGGTCCGTGTGACCATCAGGTGGGCAACATGCAGGAGGGATATGTGCCCAACCTCCGTGCCATGCCCCGGGACACCAACACAGAGGGCCCCAGTGTAAATAAGTATAAACCATATATAGAAAAAACAGATAACCTTCAGCGGTACCATCGATATGGAGAGGGTGTAGCCACTGGGCAGGCCCCGCTGCCCGACCATCAAACAGAAACAGGAACTGGAGGGACAGAGAAGGAGGCTAGAAACCCAGTGGTATCACCATATCCAGGGCCCCCCACCAGGCAAGCCATGTACGGCCAGCACAGCAAGAGCCAATGCGGCCCAGGTGCTATGGAGGCAACAGAGGCCGGCCCCAGACCCCCACCACCCATAGACCGGTCATCCCGCCCACCACCAAGAATGGCCACAGATGGCAAGACAGAACAAAAAGCCACTAAGTGAACTAAGCCTGAGGGCCCAATTCAATGGAAACATGTAGCTGGAGTCCCCTCTCCCCAGCCAAGCAGCCCCCAGGTGAAACCACAAAATGTTCAACTTAGGGACATCAATATGTCAGTCCAGTAGACCCAAAGAGTCAGAGTATAGCAGGTGCAAGAGAGATCCGATGCAATGGGCCTCAAAGAACTGCTAAGGTGTTCCAGACAGATCCAGAAAGTCACATTCCACGCAGCCTTACTCGCAACATCGGTGATCATGAAAGTCAGGCTTTGGAGGATTTTGGGTGGGACCTAGTAGGCTCTCGGCTAGGTGCCCGAGACCTTGGTCACTGGATCCATTGTTGTCTTGGCATTGAAGGGCCAGGAGCCTCCTGGGTGAGTAGATACTCAAACCAGTTAGAAACGCTGACAGCAGGCTTGTCAATAAAGCTGAACAGGTCTGGAAGCTGATTGGACTTGTTTCCGCACAATCAAGTGGAAAGGGTGGCCAGATTGGTAAGTGGCTTCTGCTTCACGTATCACCTCAAGAAGGGGTCGCATGAGACCCCGCATGGCCGAGTGTCTGGAAACATCTGGGTAAATCCGGATAAGAGCTTTGTCAAAGTCAATTGGGCCCTTTGACCATGCTAGAAGTAGAATCTCCTCCCTGATGGTGAAAAAGTGGACCTTGCAAAGGATGTCCTGAGGCAGATCTGAAGGAGCAGGGCGTTGTGAAGATGGGGGGGTGCTCTAGGGCATGGCACGCGGTGCACCCTGTCTAGCTCCAGCTCAGAGGTAGGAGTTTTGCCCAATACCTGATTCAGGATAGCTGTCACCGTGGCACGCAAGTCTCAGCCCATGGTGGCCTCCGATATACCTCCAAGTCTCAGATTATTGCGCCTACTCCAGTTCTCTCCATCATCAAGCCGCAGGTGGATCTCCACAAGATGGCGGGGGAAGGTCTGATGTTCCATCTCTAGGGTGGTGATGCAAGCATCTGCAGCAGTGGTAGAAGACTCCAGGTCCATCACCCGCTCCTCCACAGTGTCCACCTGCTGGCGGAGATTATGCAGCTCCAGTGTAAGGGCATTTACTATAGAAGTAGCTATGGTCTGGAGGTCCTGCTTAGTGAGCACGCCTGCAACTATGTCCCGGAGGGCCCCCTCCATGCGGTCAGCAATCCTTGCCAAGCCCTCTGATTCAGGCTGAGTATCGGAGCGCTGCATAGTATAGTATACAGTATAGGGGAAAGCGGCCACTCTAGGTGTATGTCTCCTGCTGCTGCAGCCCCTGCCTGTGTCTTACTCTTACTTGTGGATGTGGCAGCGCTCGCCAGGGTGACCCGCGGTGGTGCCATCTGGGTCTGAGCCGCGGGAGAGGAGACGGCGTGCTGTCTCAAAAAGTAGTGGGTGATCTTGGGTCCCCTCAAGTCCCTGGTGGTCAGCAGGTGTTTGCGGATGTACTTGGTCCTCGCCTGTGCCGTCCAGTGGGGGTTTCCCAGCCTCAGCCCGTGCAGAGCTCCAGAAAGCACAATTTCACTCAGCCATTGCTAAGCCACGCCCCCGTATGCCACCTTCTGTGTCTGTACCAAGGCCAAACATTCCATGGTATGTAAGCTTTTTATCAGGATCATTTGGGTAATTTCTGTTATTATTATGATTTTAAAAGGAGCCAAAAAACTATGTGATAATAAATAGCTTCATGTGATCACTATCCTTGAATAAAAGACAGTTTTTTGGCATGATTAGTTATATTTTCAATATAAATGCCATCATTTCACAATTTCTGCCAAGGTATGCAAACTTTTGAGCACAACTGTGTGTGTATATATATATATATATATATATATATATATATATATATATGTGTGTGTGTGTGTGTGTGTGTGTGTGTGCAAAGTTTTAAGCAAGTGTGAAGAAATGCTGTAAAGTAAGAATGCTTTCAAAAATATTGTTTATTTTTATTAATTTACAAAATGCAAGTGAACAAACAGAAGAAAGATCTAAATCAAATCAATATTTGGTGTGACTACGCTTTTCAATTCTTCTAGCTACACACAGTGCTTGTGCACACAGTTTTTAAAGGAACTTGGCAGGTAGGTTGTTCCAAACATCTTGGAGAACTAACCACAGATCTTCTGTGGATGTAGGCTGCCTCAAATCCTTCTTTCTCTTCAAGTAACACTAGCCAGACTCAATGATGTTGAGATCAGGGCTCTGTGGGGGCCAAACCATCACTTCCAGGACTCCTTTTTCTTCTTCACAAGAGTAGATAGGTTGTTTGTCACCTCCTCCAAGCCTCCCAACTTCTTGGGCGCCAAGTACTGGGTCACATGTGAGGCCTACTCCGTGTGGGGTTTTCCGGGCTACGTTAGGCACTTTATTGCAGGGTCTCTTTACACACACATATGGTGTACCTTTGTTTTGTGCCGTCTTCATCAATGCCTTTGGGCAAGGCTGAGGCTTCCGTGGGAGAATACTTAACCTTAAGGAGGACTTCTACTCTTGGAGATAAACGTACACTGGCACTGTAACTGTACTCCAGTAAACTCTTGGTTCCCCTTCACAATGTACACCTTCACAGTAACTTTCAATTTGGAGGGACATTTCCACAACCCAAACAAGTGGTCACTGCCCCCATCTATTGCTGGTCTATTGCAGCAGGGAGCTCAGGAAGGGTGACATATGTTAAACAAATACAAAGAGGTTTCCAAGCTCAAACTTTCCAACCAGCCAGCAACCAACCGAATTGACCTGTCTAACAATAGGCGTTAAGAACAGGGGTTTAGTCTGTACACATTTGCAAATACATGCGTAAGCTACAGGCCTCGTCAAGGCACCCTGTGCTCTCATTGTAGAGACTCACTGAAGTTAGGGTTAGGGACTACAGCAACAGGATGCCTTGGACACACTCTATTGACAGGCTGCTTGTTACACTTCTGTAACTCTTGGTAACTATTTATGTCTTCACATTACTCTATTCCATATTGGTGTCTTCATACCCCTATGTGTTAAAGACCCACTTGTTAATTGTGTGTGTGTGCTAGTTACATACGATACACCTCTTTATTAACTTCACGCCAGGCAAAGGACAATACTTCAATACTTTACTTAGAAAAAGTGCAAAATTGATATTGTACAGTCCAAGAGATAAAGGCATTATTCTTTCCTAATTCCCTGACTATGACTACAGGCTGGTGTGCTGCCCCGGGATATCTATTAAAGTGCTTTCCAGTGTCCATAGTCCTTTACAGACTCTCTCACGCAAGTGCACGTCCTTCGGAGGAATACTCCAGCATTGGTATATTTAGGTCAAACCCCAGTTAAAAGTCTTTGTTGCACGCCATGGCAAGTGACCTTCTCCTACTCCTGCTGGTCTTTTTTTCCGTCTTTATCCTCTGCGGGTCTCACACTCAGGGCTGTACCATGCTCACTAGAATTCTCTTATGGGACCAATGAGGGCTCCCTGGACTTCCTTGGGGAAACTCGCTGGAACCGGACCACTGTCCCAATTTATATCGCACAGGGAAAGTGGGCCGAACCTTGACAGAAACCCACAAAAAAAAAAATCAGGAGATCGGACAAAACATTAACCCCAACCCCCCCCCCCCCACCACCACCACCACCACCAGCACAGCACCTAATGACCACTTCAACCTGCTTACACGCTGAGGATAGTTCTTAATGACATTGACTGTATTTTTGGTTATGGTTTGATCATCACCATCAGTGGTGGCTGCTGTTTTTTTTGGGGGGGGAGGCAGCATACAACCCCCCCGCGTGCAGCGGCACGGCACAGCACAGCACTAACACCCCACCTCCACCACCCGCTGTCCTTACCGTGGATGCGGGCAGTGAGAGCAGCGGTCGGATCTGCTGTGGCCATCTCCCAGCGTGGCGGGCTCTGGTGTCCTCTCCTGGAGTCCTCTCCTCTCTGCTCCTCCCGGCGCTAGGCTTCCAATAGGATCGCCTGACGTTTTGGCCAATCGGGAAAAGGGTTTCATACCTGCTTCCCAATTGGCCGGGAGGAGGATCAGTGTTGCAACAACAATATTCATTAGCTGTTGCAACATACCTGGGTGGGCTCAGGGCGCATCCTCAGCATCCCAAGCCCATGCTATTTTGAAGATTATTAGAGCATATGGCTCTAATCAGGTGCTTAAAAAAAAACCTGGTCGCTGTAATTCATGTGCCCGGGGACCCGAAAGGGGCCGGATACATGAATAGGGGGTGGCAGGCCGGACATGGATAGATTTATGCTATGTATAAATCTATCCACTGCATATAGGGGGTGGAGAGGAGAGAGGGGGCGGTGCCCGGGCACCCCTAATGGACGGGCTGCCGTTGATCACCATATTTGATATTTTTCACAAAAAAATATCCTTTCTTTAGCCCCAGGTGTGTCGCGTGGCACTGGTTACAAAATCATGGGCTCTGGGAACAGGGGGCCCAAGAAAATAGTGTTTCTTTCAGGGGTAAGTGCCACACATACACAATAAAGAGCACTGTACTATTGCAATGTGAAAGTTGCAGTCCTCATCCTTCATTAAGGTGCACCTGAAACTGTCTTTTTGTATGTTCTGATGTAACAATTTTCATTAGACTAAAAGCATTGTGTGGTAGAGTGGAACCTACTAGTGACACACACCCTGATCCCATTTGTACAATGCATTAGCTCACCTGTACAGTAATGGTGTACTGGTCTGTATACATCTATATATCCAAATGTTTATGGTATTTTGGGATACATGGAAAACACTGTGCATGCATTTTTTGATGCAGATTAAAAGAGAAGTAGGGTTTTTTTTTTCCAGACTCATACTTACCTAGGTCCCCCGCCGGCTCTAAGATTGAGAACTGAGCAATCAAATACTGCTGATCGCTCGGTTCCCAAGGCTCCATGAGCAGAGAGCTGGTGACTGTCCGTCACTGATCACTATTCTGCCCCCCCCCACTCACTGGAGCGCTGGGCTGTGGAGGAGGCGGGATCGGCTGGTTCTAGCTGTCAGCGGCTCTGTGACGTCAGCCGACAGTGGGCTGCAGCCCACTATCTGCTGAAAACGGATCACAGGAGTACAGAACAAACTGCACTCCTGTGATCCACAGGAGAAGTACAGCCAAATGAGCTTTGACTTTACTGTACTTCTCCTTTAAAAATGCACTGGACTGCATCTGGTGTGTGAACCAGCCATTACAGTTTATAAATCTGCATTAAGGAAAGGGGTCAAATGAGACATGTAATATTTCAAAGCTACATATAACAATAACAATATGATATCATGTGTAATAAAGTGGCACAACGGTATTTTTGAATACAGCTACTATATGTATCTGATTCTGTTCCTGTAATCACCTAAACAGCAAAATTCAGACAGGGAAAGGGGAAGATATTACTATGAGCCAGTCAGTCTTTACTACACTGCACAGTGCCATCAATTTGAAACTGGGGACTTGTTTACAGGAGAAAGTAGAGTATGCAGATTGATCACCTAGTCAATGTTGTTAGGCAACAGCCTTTTCCAAATTGTAGGCTTGCAGCGGAAAATGACCAAACTGCATTACTTAACAGAAGTGGAAAAAGTGAGACTGCACTAACTGTCATTAGGGATGAGGGAAAACGTCAGACAGCCCTGAGAGGCAGAGATTCTGCACACAGAAGTAGTAGGGCAGAGCAGGTTTTGCAGGAAACATTCACACTGTCTAAACGTAGGGCAAATTGCTTTTTCTATTTCAGAGTGACAGTTTTATACAACTAATGTGTGCATGGGAGGTAGTTGAGTGACTAACAAGGCTTTCCTATTATTCCTCCTTTCAGGCACAGAACAGCCAGATGTCTGCTAGTGTTGCTATTGTGGCCTCTTTCTCCACCCTTTCTGCTAAGTCCGCCATGGCCCCACACACCAGCTATTAGGAGTCAGTTAAATTATTTGATCACATGATCACTGACTTGCTTCAGCAAAATGATCTTGGTTATGCATAGGCATTCGTCTTACAGTTATTGCTCATGATAAAGATAACACTATGACCATAGAAAGTGAGGAGGGCTCCACCATGCAGCAGTCAGGGGACATCAGGCAGGGATTAGCAAGTGGCAGCAGTATTCAAGCTAGAGCTTACTGCAAAGTCGGCTCCATGGATGAGGAAGGGTTACGATGGTAAAGAGATTGCAGACTTACTCTGAGTGTCACTGACTGGAGAGAAGGTACGTTCTGATTTAGAAGCAAAACAGCAATGAAGGGAGGCTTTTTTCCAGGGGCAGATTGCAGAGGATTTGAGGGAGCAACCATCCTGATCCATCTGGTGGCAATGTTCCCCAGGTTATAATAGGCCATAGCCTGTGCCTGCATGAAAGGGTAGGGCGCATGTTGAGGTGACACCCCCTCCATGTGTTCACCATTAACTCAATGGGTGCCAAGTGTGGGTTACACAGGAGGCCTACCCCGAGATGGGTTCTTCTGGGCTACACCAGGTGCAAAAAGGGTCAGTTGTTCCAACACTGGGATTACACCTTGCCCAAAGGCATGCTCAACAGTACCAGGACCAGACAAGGGCTGGAGCCATGTAAAAGTCCTCCAATGCAAAAAAAGTCCTCCAATGCAAAGATGAGCCATTTGTGTGTAGTGTCATATGAAATTCTTTCAAGGATAGTGCCTACACACTTTAACAGGGGCTTGTGTTGCATTAGGAGGGACACACAGAGCCATGCCCACTCCACCAGTCAGCGTACCTCTGCTACCTCACTCCGCACATAACAGGAACCACATTCATGCTCATTTAACTCTTAACTTAACCCTCTATACCCAGTGATCAGGCCATAACTCTCTATAACGCTAGTCTACTCCTGGAGACTGACGGAGACAGACAGCTAGCTGTAACACCGGACACCTCACTACCGGAGAACCTGTCACCTTACTAGGTATCACGCCAAGGACTGGTTGCAGTTAACCTTTTGTTGCTGTGATGTTACTAGAACCTTTTATGTGCTGTGGTAGACTCAGACCCTTGTGTGTATGTGCAGGACCCTTATGTGCACCCCTTGAGTAACTTCAGACCAGGCTTTGTGCGGTAAAACAACTTTTATGGCAGAAAGCCTTTTCCCTATCTAATGCTAATAGTGGTTGCCACAGGGTACCTGCATAGGTAAAGTCCTTGTGGGTGAAGTCCATGGCTGGCACAATTTGATGAGAAAAGAAAAGTTCATGACTTGGGTGTATTCCAAAGAACAGTGTTCCATAGAGGGACTACATCTCTCAGCATGCCTTATCAGGTTCTAATATTTAATCCCACTGATCCCTGCTCCCTCATGACCCAAACCTCTACTTTTTTATATCTCACAGGCTGGACCACAAAATCCTACGAATCCTACGAATATGAGCACAAAAACGCAGAGTACCAGCCATTTGGGTACCACATATATGAGGAAATACATGACTGCACCAAAGAGCTCAGTGAGAACTTCATCTAAATGAGAGAAGTCTACAGCAAAATAGCTGCACTCCTTCACTTTATTGCTCACTTTTTGCATCTCCCTTCCCTTCCCAACAGTCTCCTGCTGCAACCACCACAATATCTACAGCCTCTAGTGACAGGAAGGTAAGACTTCATTTTGATTTTAGAGGTTTAAGATATACCACATCAAGCAAGGATGAGGGTAATAGGCCATGCCGAGGAGGGTCAAATGAAGGATTGAACCTCTGTGCAATCCTCCTCAGCTATCTCCAGCAGCATCCTTCCCAGGGCATTTGTCTCTTCTGCAGCTGCTGGTACAGTACATAAAAATGTCCTCAATTTACTACCATGTCCAGTGTCTTAATTTGAGCTTGGCAAAATGACGAAACAGGAATTAGTTATACAATCCATCTAGTGTTTATCCTAGAATAAACAATGCATGGCCTGATCGACCAGGCATTGGAGGTTCATCAGCAGTAGGAAGAGGAGGACTTGCTGCTGTTTCAGGGCCAGGAGGGACATTTGACTGCTGCCTCTATCCCTGTGAGGCAGAGGCAGCAGGAGACATAAGAGAAATTTGAAGAGGTTGGTTGGAGTGCTGGTGCCAAGGAGGTGGAAATTAGGTGGGTTTCAAGGGGTATTTTATATTCACCCCCCAACCTCGATGACAATGAGGACTCAAGATCCAATGTAGTAACAGTAAAGCTGCTGCTCAAGGTTAGCTTGCCATGAACAATCCTCCGCACCACTCACTAGAAACAGGTGCTAGCCCAGATCGTTGAGCTGTGCAGGTACATAAATGCAGGAGACTTGGACGGCTGCAAAAATCATCCGCTTTATTGTTACAATGACATCTGCAGTAGTAAAAGTGGGACACTTTGTGGGCTGAAGGAGAGGTCAATGCATTTCACATCATCTTAGCATTTACTCATGATAAAAGAACCGAATGGTTAACGCTGCGCTTAAAAGCAATCTATTTAGAAAATTCAAAATAAAAAGGAGGAGTAAAGCTACCGGCACCAAAAGTCCTAAATACAAAACTCAAATCAGTGAAACACATGGGATGGGTGCAGTGCTAAATGTGTTGATCTAAAAGTGAAAAAACAAATAAGACTGAATATAATTCTATTTCAAATATTCAGAAGTGGTGAAAAAAGTGAATGGAAAACTAAGGCAGAGTCCCCATATCTGAAAATAGGGAAGCTACAAAAGCAGTGTAATCAATCAAATCATGTGGAAAATAAAAAGTGGTATGAATAAAAATAGTACAAACGAATCAAATAGTATAACAATAGTGAACTATATAAATCATAAATGTTATATTGAGGTGTCAAAAACTTTGAGGCATTAAACACCAAAAGTGATCCCAAAAAATTGTACACAAAATAACTCATGTAAATTGTTCAATTACAAAAACAAGGAAATCCTAAATCAAAAGAAAAAAGACCATAAATTATTCTTTCAATTAGAGTCTCAAATTTATGTGACAACGACTGAAGGGTATCCATGCAGGTGTAAAGACACAATGTAAACACAATGCCGTGAAGAAAAAAGTAAGGGCCCTTCCTCCAAACAGACTTTGCACCTAGAGTGAGTATGTAGTCTCCTTACCCGCAGAAATGACCGCAATGGCGGTCTCACCAAGCTCAGGGAATTCGGTCTCCCAAAAACCTATGTGGATGTCCCAATCTGCTGGATCCTTGTCACTCAGAAACATAAACAAAGAATTGCGCCCATAGTGCAGTATTTATAAAAATAATTTAATGTGATCAAATAGATTGCACTTACAGGACAAAGTTTGAATTAGCGCGTTGTTAAATCGAAAGTAGCGGTGTCTCCTCGGGCTACCTCTGCCTGATTTTAAAATCTGTGCATGGCCCCCTCGGAACTCATATCATTCAGACTCCATTGGAACATTGAGACAATATAGGTTTAAGTATTTCGATCTGGCCAGCCGGGCTCACCTCCCACTCTCAGAGGTCCGGAGGCAGAGCTTACTGGGCGGGGCTTACTGCGGTAGGGGCGGGGCTATTCGTGGTCCACGAATGCTGGACCACGAATATTCCCACCCCCTACCACAAAAGCCCCGCCCCTATTGCAGAAAGCTCCACCTCCAGACCTCTGAGAGTGGGAGGTGAGCCCCGCTGGCCAGTTCAAAATGCTTAAACCTATATTGTCTCAATGTTCCAATGGAGTCTGAATGATCTGAGTTCCGAGGGGGCCATGCACAGATTTTAAAATCAGGCAGAGGAAGCCCGAGGAGACGCCGCTACTTTCGATTTAGCAACGCGCTAGTTCAAGCTTTGTCCTGTAAGTGCAATCTATTTGATCACATTAAATTATTTTTATAAATACTGCACTATGTGCGCATCTCTTGGTTTATGTTTCTGAGTGACAAGGATCCAGCAGATTGGGACATCCAAATAGGTTTTTGGGAGACCGAATTCCCTGAGCTTGGTGAGACCGCCATTGCGGTCATTTCTGCGGGTAAGGAGACTACATAATCGCTCTGGGAGCAAAGCCTGTTTGGAGGAAGGGCCCTTACTTTTTTCTTCACTGCATCATGTTTACATTGTGTCTTTACACCTGCATGGATACCCTTTATTCACTGTCACATAAATTTGGGTCTCTAATTGATAGAATATTTTATGGTCTTTTTTCTTTTGATTTAGGATTTCCTTGTTTTTGTAATTGAACAATGTACATTATTGTGTACTTATTTTGAGTGAGTTATTTTGTGTACATTTTTTTGGGATCACTTTTGGTGTTTAATGCCTCAAAGTTTTTTGATACCTCCATATATCATTTGTGATTTATATAGTTCACTGTTGTTATTTATACTATTTGATTCTTTTGTATTATTTTTACTCATACCACCTTTTATTTTCCACATTATTTGATTTATTGCACTGCTTTTGTAGCTTCCCTATTTTCAGACATGGGGACTCTGCCTTAGTTTTCCATTCACTTTTTTCACCACTTCTGAATATTTGAAATAGAATTATATTGAGTCTTTTTTGTTTTTTCACTTTTGGATCAACACATTTAGCGCTGTACCCATCCCATGTTTTTCACTGATTTGAGTTTAGCATTTACTCATGACTAGGGATGAGCCGAACACCCCCCGGTTTGGTTCGCGGCAGAACATGCGAACAGACCAAAAATTTGTGCGAACACGCAAACCCTGTTAAAGTCTATGGGACTCGAACGTGAAAAATCAAAAGTGCTAATTTTAAAGGCTAATATGCAAGTTATTGTCATAAAAAGTGTTTGGGGATCTGGGTCCTGCCACAGGGGACACGAATCAATGCAAAAAAAAGTTTAAAAACGGCAGTTTTTTAGGGAGCAGTGATTTTAAAAATGCTTAAAGTGAAACAATAAAAGTTAAATATTCCTTTAAATATCGTGCCTGGGGGTGTCTATAGTATGCCTGTAAAGTGGCACATTTTTCCCGTGTTTAGAATAGTCCCCTCACAAAATGACATTTCTAAAGGAATAAAAGTCATTTAAAACTGTTTGCAGCTGTAATGTAATGTTGCCCCCCCCCCCCAGCCCATTACCAGGCCCTTTGGGTCTGGTATGGATATTAAAGTGAACCCCTTACCCAGATTTAAAAAAAGGCGTGGGGCCCCCAGGCCCTATATACTCTGAACAGCAGCAGTATACAGGCGGTCCCCAGGTTACAAACAAGATAGGAACTGTAGGTTTGTTCTTAAATTGAATCTGTTTGTAATTTGGAACAGGTACATTTTGTAAGTGTAGCTCCAGCCAAAAAATCAATTTTTAAGCTTTTTGGATAAAATAGGGAAGGGTTATCATCACCAATGTAACATATGTTTTGCTGTCTGTGCCCTTGTTCAGAAGATTTCACCTCACTTTCTGTCCCAATGATAATTGTATTTTAAAAATTTTGGGTTATTAGGGAAACAATGATTGGTGATAAAGCATCAGTGGGGAGACACCTTTTTCCCATATTAACTCTTACAGGAGAGAATTTCCCTTCCTAGGGGTAGATTTCCTCTCACTTCCTGTTGTCTCTCTCCCTTTGTAAGTAGGAGTCGTTTGTAAGTCGGATGTTTGAAAATAGGGGATCGCCTGTATATACTATATGGCCTGCCCTATAGACTCTGTGGAAAATTGCGCCTTAGGTGTTGGTGGTACCAGAACACTGTAAGCCCTCACAGTTACTCTTGGTGGGCGCTGGAACGGGCCCTGCTGTGAAATATTATATCAAGAATTGTAATTACATTCCCCTGTTAAACAGGGGCAGAAATATTGGGCCTTAGGCGGTGGTGGTGGTGGTGGCACAACACTGTAAAGCCTCACAGATACTTTTGTTGAGTGCAGGAACAGGCCCTGCTGTGAAATATTAGATCAAAATTTGTAATTACGCGCTCCTAATAGAGCGCATTCAGCACAGTACAAATCCCATATCAAATCAAATCAATTTACGTGCCCCTGTTAAACAGGGGCAGAAAAATTGGGCCTTAGTCGGTGGTGGTGGTGGTGGCACAACACTGTAAAGCCTCACAGATACTTTTGTTAAGCGCAGGAACAGGCCCTGCTGTGAAATATTATATCAAAAATTGTAATTACGCACCCCTTTTAAACAGGGGCAGAAAAATTGGGCCTTAGACAGTGGTGGTGGTGCCACAACACTGCAACCCCTCACAAATACTCTTGTTGAGTGCAGGAACGAGCTCTGCTGTTAAATATTTGATCAAAAATTGTAATTACACGCCCCTGTTAAACAGGGACAGAAAAATTGGGCCTCAGGCAGTGGTAGTGGTGCCACAACACTGCATATGCAGTCTTCAAGGGATCCCACATCCATAGAAAAATCAATCGTTTACATCAGCATCAGGTGCTTTGTAACTGGTGATTCCAGACTGATTCATTTTTTTGAATGTGAGCCGATCAATAGAGTCTGTGGACAGGCGCACTCTGTGATTGGTTACAAAGCCTCCAGCAGCACTGAATGTGCGTTCAGAAAGAATGCTGGATGCAGGACAGGCCAGTAGCTCAATTGCATATTGAGCAAGCTCTGGCAAGTGGTCCATTCTCAAGACCCAGTAACCCAGTGGATGTTCTGGTGGAAAGGTCTCCAAGTCTGATCTTGCCCCTAGATATTCCTGCATCATGGAATTCAGACGCTGGCGATGGTTGCTGGAACCAATCAGACCTGGGTGCTGAGGACTGAAGAATTGCCTGAAGGCATTGGTCAGCCGGCCGCCTTCTCCACCGCTCTTTCTGTGACTGAACAAAGCCTCAGCAACACATTGTCCAGCACCAGGAAATTGTAACCTCCCAGGCTCTGGAAATGCATTGCACAAACCTTTTTGCAAGGCCTCCCAAAGATGTTTCATCCTCTGCTCCCTCTGGCGAAGGCTGGATAAGTTCTGCAACCTTACCATTGTAACGTGGAAGGGTTGTCAGCCAGTAATGATCCCTCTCCTTGATACCACAAATCCTAGGATCCTTTCGCTGGCTTTGCGGGATCAGGGAGGCCATGCAGCGTAGGTTTGCAGAGGCATTCGATCCTGAGTTCTCTGGGTCACTAAGAATCACATGATCCTCAACCACCTCCTCTCAGCGACGTACAACTCCATGGGTTTCTGGGGACTGCAAACTATCCCTTGAAGACTGCTGCTGATGCTGAGTGTTATCCTCCACCTCCATGCTGATACAATCCTCCTCCTCCTCTTCTTCTTCCTCTGTGATCGGCGGGCCTGCAGGAATACTAGTACCTGGATAAAGGGGGCCTTGAGAGGTAAGGAAGTCTTCCTCTTTCTCCTGCTGTTCTGCCCCAAGTGCCCTGTCCATTATTCCACGAAGTGTGTGCTCCAACAGGAAGAAAATAGAGACAGTATCACTGATTCATGCACTGTCACTGCTCACCATCCTCGTGGCCTCCTCAAATGGTGACAGGACAGTGCATGCATTCTTAATCAGTAGCCACTGGCGTGGCGAAAAAAAGCCAAGCTCCCCTGACCCTGTCCTGGTGCCATACTCACACAGGTACTCATTGATGGCCCTCAGCTGCGTGTGCAGGAGCTGCAGCATTGCCATTGTTGAGTTCCACCTGGTGGGCATGTCACAAATGAGGCGGTTCTTGGGCAGGTTGCATTCTCTTTGAATGTCAGCCAGCCGAGCACTGGCATTATATGACCGGCAGAAATGACCACAGACTTTCCTAGCCTGCCTCAGGAGATCCTGTAAGCCCGGATACCTGCTCAAGAACCGCTGCACCACTAAATTCAGGACGTGAGCCAAACAGGGAACATGGGTCAAGTGTCCCTGTCGGAGGGCGGAGAGGAGGTTGGTGCCATTGTCGCATACAACCATTCCTGGCTGAAGCTGGCGTGGCGTCAACCACCTCTGAGCCTGCCCCTGCAGAGCTGACAGAATCTCTGTCCCAGTGTGGCTCCTGTCCCCTAAGCAGATCTTTTTGCCTGAGTGCTTGCGTAGCCCCTTGAACGCCTACAAAGCACCGCTGGTTCAGAGGAGAAATCTGCAAAGGATGAGGCCATAGAGGAAGAAGAAGAGGAGGGGGTGGAGGAGAGAGCTGTGGCAGAATCACCACTAGCATTTTGGAGGCGTGGTGGTGGAACAAACGCCAACAATACTGAACCCTGTCCTGCATCCTTCCCAGCTGCCAGCAGAGTTACCCAGTGCACCGTGAAAGAAAGGTAACATCCCTGTCCATGCCTTCTGGACCATGAGTCAGCAGTAATATGCACCTTACTACTGACCACCCTGTCCAACAAGGCCAAGACATTGCCTTCCACATGCTGGTAGAGAGTCGGAATGGCCTTCTGTGAAAAGAAATGGCGTTTGGAAACCTGCCACTGAGGTATATATATATATATATATATATATATATATATATATATATATATATATATATATATATATATATATATATATATATATATTAAATACACTGCAGCTAACTGAATAATCTGCCTGCCTGCTCAATCTAAATGAGACTCCCTCTCCGTCCACGCCAACAACACACTACATGTGGCCGACGTGCAAGCGGCTTTATATAGTGTCGGGCGTGGACTCAGTCCCCCTGAGCCATGATTGATGAAAGGCACCCTGCCTTTGGCGAATTATGTCTCTCTTAGCTGAGGGCGCTGTGATTGGCCAAAGCATGCAGGTCATGGTGCATGCTCTGGCCAATCATCATACAGCAATGCACTGCGCTCCCGCAGTGCATTATGGGCCGTCATGCGTCACTCGAATTTGGCACGAACGGCCCATAGTGTTCGGTTTTCGACGAACGGGCGAACAGCCAATGTTCGAGTTAAACTGATGTTCGACCCGAACAGAAAGCTAATTCCTACTCATGACATGCTTGTGCAAGGACCCCAGGATTTAGGTCATCAAAGAGAGGGACCGCTATTGTGTAGTTATCCTATTAGAATGTCTATGCAAGAGTAAAATGGTTGATCTACTGCCACCATAGCATTTAATACATTCCACATTCCATTTCCAGTTAAAACCTCCTGCCTCCTAAATTACAGCTTAACCAAGCTGCTTGCATACTGTTCACCCACTGTATAATATGTGTAGCTATGTTTCTCAGATAATATACTCTAATTTCTATTTCAAAATAAAACCCACCTCCTCTCTCTCTCTCTATATATTGTGTCCCAATCAAGCTGCTTGTATACTGTTTATACATTGTATAAGGTTTGTGGCTATTTTCACTAAAATACTTTATTTCAAGATAAAACCTGTATTTTCTCCCCTTCTTATATAAGAGTCTAACCAAGCTGCTTATATCCTGTCCAACCACTTTACAATATTTGTGGATATTGTCTTTCTGACAAAACTCTCTAATGTGTATTTCAGGAAAAAAAAACAGCTTTATCTCTCCCTCTTTTACTGCAGCCTAATCAAGCTGCTCACATACTGTCTAGCCCCTGTACAAATGTATAGATATTGTCTCTCATATTACACTTTAATATTTATTTTCAGCCCCTGCAAAATATTTGTGTTTTTTTCTCTCAGAAAATTCACTAGAATTTTTGTTATTTCTGTTGCAGCCAAAACTACTTTAAAAAAAGCCTTTCTGGGGTGCAATTTATTATGGTTGATATGAAGTTAAGCTAATCAATTGTGATCAGTATATCTGTTATACATATGATTATATTGAAAACAATGAAGAGAATTACATTTTAAAAAGCTTTTTTTTTTTTAAAGTTGATCAGATTTCGATGCTGATGATGTAACCCTTATATTGCCACCCATGTATTACATCACTTCCAGGTTCATCTGTTAGTTTCCCCAGATGCTCTGGCCAGAAAAAGAAGCTAAGGAGTGTGATCTGTGCTCTATTAACTTCAATGGAGGGAAGGTCATTAACCGCTTCCCGATGGCCTCACGCAGATATACTGTGGCAGAAGGGCACGTACAGGCAGATTAATGTACCTGTACGTTGCCCTTTAAGAGGTGCCCACCGGGAGCTCCGTGACTGTGGGTCCCGCAGACCCAATGTCCGTGGGGATACCCGCGATCGTCTCACGGTGAGGAAGAACAGTGAGATGCTAATGTAAACAAGCATCTCCCCGTTCTGCCTAGTGACATTGTCACTGATCTCTGCTCCCTGTGATCGGGAGTGGCGATCATTGTAGTGTCACACACAGCCCCCCCCCCCCCCACAGTTAGAAACACTACCTAGGACACACTTAACCCCTACAGTGCCACCTAGTGGTTAACCCCTTCACTGCCAGTGACATTTTTACAGTAATCAATGCAATTTTTTAGCATTGATCGCTGTATTAATGCCAATGGTCCCAAAAATGTGTCAAAATTGTCCGATGTGTCCGCCATAATGTCGCAATCATGATAAAAATCGGTGATTAGTAGTAAAAACAAATTATCAATAAAAATACCATAAAACTATCTCCTATTTTGTAGACACTATAACTTTTGCGCAAACCAATCAATAAACGCTTATTGCGATTTTTATACCAAAAATATATAGAAAAATACTTATCGGCCTAAACTGAGGGAAAAAAATGTTTTTTTTTAAATATTTTTAGGGGATATTTATTATGGCAAAAAGTAAAAAATAATGTGTTTTTTTTCAAAATTGTCGCTATTTTTTTGTTCATAGCGCAAAAAATAAAAACCGCAGAGGTGATCAAATACCACCAAAAGAAAGCTCTATTTGTGGGAAAAAAAGGACGTCAATTTTGTTTGGGAGCTACGTCGCAAGACCACGCAATTGTCAGTTAAAGTGACGCAGTGCCGAATCGCAAAAAGTGCTCTGGTCAGGAAGGGGGTAAATTCTTCTGGGGCTGGAAGAGTGGTTAAAGAGAACCAGCCACAGCAAAAGAGGCTTTAAAAAAATTAAAAAATTGTTTCGTGAAAAAAGGTTTGAAAAAAAATAAAAATATATAAAATTACACCCAAGCACTTAAGCCCACTCAAAGAAAAAATGTTGAGCACCCCTCCCTCAATGCACATTCATATGAGCGTAAACGCATGCATCAGGGCAACTACATATGAAAATGTTGATTGCGCTACAAATTTTACAAATAGCTGTAATTCTAGGGCCATTATTCACAGGTAACGCTAAGCTGATGATCTGTAGGAGCTTTTAAAGCACCGCCTCTGGAAAATTTAGAGCACCGAAGTTTGTCACCGTTTTTGTGCTCATGGAATTTTAGGGCTTGGCATGTTGGGTATCTGCTCATTGGACACAACCTCATTTGCCGTATTTTACTAAAAAAAATTAGTTATATTTTGCAATTTGTGCCTAAAATTAACTTAAATGTAATTTTACAGAAATGTTGCTAAACCGCTGTACTAATATCATGTCACATAAAAAAAAAATCAGAACTACCACCATTTTATTCTCTACGGTCTATGGTCTTTCAGAAAATATCAATCGTTTTGTGGGTTTCAACCACTTGCCCTCCGGAAGATTTACCCCACTTCCTGACCAGGCCATTTTTTGCAATATGGCACTGTGTTACTTTAACTGATACTTGCGTGTTCTTGTAACGCTATATTAAAAAAAAAATATGCTTTTTTTTTCCCCATAAATAGAGCTTTCTTTTGGTGGTATTTGATCACCTCTGCGGTTTTTATTCTTTGCGCTATAAACAAAAAAAGACCATCAATTTAAAAAAAAAAACTATATTTTTTTGCTTTCTGCTATAAAACCTATCCAATAAAAAAAAAATTAAAAGATCTACACATTTTTAGTAAAAAAAAAATCACAATAAGTGTGTTTTGATTGGTTAGCGCAAAAGTTATAGCATCTATAAACTATGGGATATATTTATGGAATTTTTATTTATTTTTTACTAGTAATTGTGGCGATCAGCGACTTATAGTGGGACTGTAATATTGCAGCGGACAAATCAGACAACTGACACTTTTTGGGAAACCAGTGACACCAATACAGTGATCAGTGCTTAAAATTTGCACTGTCATTGTGCTAATTACACTAGCTGGGAAAAGTTTAGCATCAGAGGAGATCAAAGGGTTAAATGTGTGCCTGACCAGTGTTTTACTACTGTGGGGGAGGTACTTGTACTAGTGGAAGGCAAAGAGCCATGTTTCTACTTTGCAGGAACACAGAATCAATGCCTTTCATACTGACAGAATGGAAATCTGTCTTGTTTACATAGGTAGACTGCTGTTCTGCCTGTGTAATGAACGATCGCCGGGTGCTGGCAGACATTGGGCCTAGTGGGCCAGTTCATCAGCTCCGGCTGTGCACAAGCACAGCTGAGCGAGTCTCTGGCAGAGCGCATGCGCGCCCGATGCTGTGCAGCGCGGCCACCCTGCGGCAGTAAATCTGCTATGGGGCGTCGCCAAATGGTTAAGTAATCTTCAGGCCTAAAATATTTTTTTATAATTTGTGTGCAAGTCTGGATGTGTCAGGACAGGTTGGATCATTGGCAGAAAGCACAGAACAGCTAGAGAACTTGAGAACTGACCATGGTCCTGCTTAGTGTGGTCAGTTTTTAATAGCATAGCAGGGGGACTGGCAGGAACAACAGAGATTTCACACAAAGAAACAATACAAAGAGAATACAAAGAGAACAGGATACATTTTCATACGAGTACATAGTACAGCAGACACATAATCAGGAACATGAAATGTTAGGTTTACATACTCTTTAAGCTAAATTAAATATAAAAGTTATAAAAATGAATTACACATTCAAAATATGTGATGCCAGAATAGGGTGTCACTGTCCATGAAAACGTTACTATTCCATAACACTACATATAGCGTAAAGGCATCTCTCAAACATGTTATTTAAAGGATTAGTGTGTTTTTTTTTCAATGTTACCCTCAAAGCCATGTTTGTTACATGTTCCCCTTCTATTCCCACTTCCCCACAGACCGTATTAGGATTAACCACAAAGTTCATACTCACTGAGCTTTAAACCAGGTTTGCTGAACCTTCAACAAATTGAACCCAGGCATATTTGTCCATCTTCAAGGTGTCTGAATTAGATGATTAGCTGAACAGAAATACAAATCATTAAAAAGGTTCTTATATTATTATTATTATTATTATTATTATTATTATTGTATTTCAATTACATTTCTGTATTGCTTGGAATCTATAAGGTCTACATTGGAATTCAAATTCCCTTTTAAATATGGTACAGTCTAACTCCATTATTCTATCATCAGGACAATTCAGGAAGCAAATCATATGGGATTAATAGGTACCATCTGGTTTGGCATTATATAGCAGAACATTAAATAGGTTGTTTTACTCCAATTCCATTATTTATGCTGGTTTAGTTGGACATTATCACCTGAGTGTTCCTTGTTACAATCCAAAGCTTACAAGCTCATAATCATTACCAGCAGCACACTGCTTATTATAGGGAATTTTTATGTTATTCATGTTCCCATTTATAAAAAAATAATACATTTTTAACATGCTGAGAATAGCATGCTGGGAATGTGGGGGTGTTGGGTTCAGCTATGTTAGATGTGTACTGTAAAGCTTTTACTATGGAGTTGGTTTAACGCTCTGACATGGCTGTTGCGGTTATAATGAGGATATAGAAAGATGCTGACAATGTCTCTAGGAACAACTGTACACAAAATGACATGCTGAACTTCATCTAGAAAGCATGCTTAGTTGTGTCTAACTTATCACAATATAAATATGGGTTCAACAGAAGCCTAACTTTATTTTTTTTCTTGCAGTAAAGGATATCTGTACCGTTGGCACAAGTTGTCCTTTAAGGAAAGCAGCTCCCCTGCTAAATGCAACCCACCTGGTCTAAAAATCACCTTTGTCCTCAATCCAGGGATCTTCACTGATGCCTCAATTCACAAAATGTCCTTGCTGAGTTCTCTGTAACCCGCACATGCTCACTGCAGTCCCATTCATTCCTATGGGAAGCTGTGCTTATGAAGGCCTCCAGTATGGCTCTCTACATAGGCCTGAATGAGGCTTGAATGGGCCTGCAGCACAAACATGCCCCACTAAAGAGGTCCCAATGAGGGTGTTTTGTTAAACAAGGCTGGGCAACTCCAAAAGGGACCACACACTGTAGATGCCTGAATTGAGGATGGTGATGCATTTATTAAAGAAGAACTACCACCACTAGCAGTTTTCCTTTAACGCAATCCTTTGCTTAGCCCATTAAGGACAAAGCAAAAACTTTGCAATACCCCCCCGATTTAGGAAGAGGCCTGTCCTTTTCTAACACATTTAAGCTTGAATTATTTAAAGTGAACTTTTTTTTTTATCACGTTGCAAAGGGTAAATGGGGTTTTACAACCCCTGTTGTTTTTTTCCATCTTTGTCCTATTGGGGATATTTGTCTTTTTTTCCTGTCCCAAACAGGCAGTGGGGGAAAATCCCTCCAAAGTGAGGGAATCCTAATTCTCCTAGATTGTAAGCTTTAATGAGGAGGGCCCTCTGATTCTTCCTGTATTTAATTGTATTGTAACTGTACTGTCTGCCCTCATGTTGTAAAGTGCTGCGCAAATTGTTGGCGCTATATAAATCCTGTATAATAATAATATTAATTTTCATCAGGTGGCCAAAGATAGTCCTCATTGGAAGATTTCCTCTTTACTCCTGTTCTAGAGAAAATGCCAAATTAGTAGTTTCCTTGCACTTTCACTCTAGGTGATAATGGTAATCAGGACAAATAGAGAGGATGAAGCCCAGCTATGCCTCTAGGTGTTTGTGAAAAGGCGTGCTGCACATGCTGTATGTTTCAGCATAATACCCATACGGTGTCCCTCCTGTGTATGCATATCTTGGTGCCTCTTATTTGAAATCTTTTATTTTGTCTTTTGGAATATCTACCTTTTGTTCGAAAGGATTGTTGCCAATTATTTGAGGGTGTCCTAAGAATGGGGGGGGGCATGTGTTTTGTGGGTGTGGTTATAAATGGGCATGATTGGTAGGGTGAACCTCCAGGTCTTCTCTCCTCGCTCTCACAGGCTTTGCTGAGAGCAGCGGGAGCCACTGGCTCCTGCTGCTGTCAATCGAATCCAGTGAGAAAGGGATGTATACGGCATGGCTGGGGAGCGCACCTGCCTCCATAGTAAGGAGCTTGCTATGGAGGTACACACAGAAAAGGAGGTGTGGCGCAGTACAATCTGCATTCAAGGCACACTTCCTGTGCTGTGATTGCAGAGAGCAATCAGTATGATAAGGGGCATGGAGGAACTCAGCTATAAGGAAAGATTAGAGGAACTGAATTTATTCTCTTTTGAGAAGAGAAGATTAAGGGGGGATATGACCAACATGTACAAATACATAAGGGGTCCATATAGTGAACTTGTTGTTGAGGTATTCACTTTAACGTCATCACAGAGGACATGGAGGCACTCTTTATGTCTAGAGCAGTGGTTCTCAACTCCAGTCCTCAGGACCCACCAACAGGCCAGGTTTGCAAGATAGCTGAAGTATATCACAGGTGATACCACTTGCTGCTCAGTGATTGCAGTATTCTAGTCTGCAACTCCCTAAGGTAATACTTAAAATCTGGCCTGTTGGTGGGTCTCAAGGACTGGAGTTGAGAACCACTGGTCTAGAGAAAATTAGATTTTATCTCCAAAAACTGAAAGGTTTCTTCACAGTAAGAGCTGTGAAAATGTGGAATAGACTCCCTCCAGAGGTGGTTCTGGCCAGCTCAATAAATTGCTTTAAAAAAGGCCTGGCTTCTTTCCTAAATGTACATAATATAACTGGCTACTGACATTGATAGGTAAATTTACTCCAGGGAAAATCGGGGGATCAGGAAGGAAATTTTTCCCCTGCTGTAACAAATTGGATCATGCTTTGCTGGGGATTTTCGCTTTCCTCTGGATCAACTGTGGGTATGGGATTGTGTGATTTTTTTTTTTTGGTTGAACTAGATGGACTTGTGCCTTTTTTAAACCCAACTATGTAACTATGATGGTGTCTCCTCTGCGTATGCACTGGAGTGACATCATCAGTTCATCACAGCCTGGTCAGGAAAACGGAAAGAAGACCAGATATAGATGGAAGCACCTGGAGCAGTGACGGCTCAGCACTGGAGTGCTTCGTAAGTCTGTCACAATGTGTCAATGTTCAGTGCTCATACTAGCATTAACCACCTGGGGTGAGTTTAACAAAAAAAAGTTTAACACTGCTTAATTGCACTAGAAAAAAAATGCAGTTAACCCTCTTTCCTATTCTACTGGTAGAGGTAATTGGATTTCAGGCCAGCTGAACATATTTATAAATCTTTTGGCAGGCAGGCAGTTCAACAATTAATTTTTGCTGTTTCCTTGACTTCAGCTTTCAGCCATTGACAATGACTGTAACAAACACATGCGGTAAAGATATATGCAACTGGTTCCATCCAACTGTAGTAAAATATTTGCTTCTAGCAAATACAGTATGCCAACTCATAACTAGAATACTCTCTAATTCTTATATTGAAAATTTCCCAATCCAATAATGATTCTTTAGGCAAACTGAATTTCTCAGACCGGTGAACTGCATCTAAGAATTGTGACATTATATTGAATCCCAGGCAATATGTATTTAAGGATTAGTGGTCCCTTAAAGGGAACTTGTGCTTTGTCCATGCAGACTTGTTTGGATTCCCTTGTTGACTACCTCAGATTGAATTTTGACTATGCTCAGAACTCTTCTTGCTCTGAACCTGGACTGTCACTGGACCGCTCTGCCTGTCTGCCAACGCTAGTACCTGTACGCTGTGCTTAGTTCGCACCTACCCTGGCATGGTAGCCAGGCACTAAAGCATTGTGTATAAGACCTAGGGGCAACTGAGTACCAGTAGGCCTGCTTGGTAATGGGAAAAGAGGCTGCTATAGGTGAAGAACACAGCAGCCAGCTATAGTGCCTGACCACCTATGCTAGGGGTAAGCATGATAATTCACTGCTGCTCTGTTCTGCTGCTAGAAACAGGAGAGGCTGCTTCATGGCTTACACAGTGCCATAGACTATCCCTATATACTAGCACTAGTGCTTGGTAATTGGCCTTGCACTTTCAGATTGAGTAAACTGCACAACCGACGCCTGTACCAGACTTCACAGAATCATGGTGATTGGGTTATATAATAAGAATAGGATGGTTTCAAAAACTACCGCACCTCTCATAATGTTCTTGGACAATCAATATTTGCCTTTACACATTATATAGTGATTTGATCAAGGGGACTGATGACTGATTACTATAAATGCTGACAACCATTAGTCCAGCTGAATGTGACTAAGTACAACTAGCTAGCTATGCAGTGAGTTCAATGCTCCTTCAAACACAGAAGTAATAGGTATGAAGAAGGAAATGGAAAAGCAAAAGAAATACAAAATAAAAATAGTGAAAAAGTGTAGCAAGGTCCCGGACCTCCAAAGGCCTAATGGTGACCTCCAGGAAGACGTGGGGGGGTTTGTTTGACATCCCCCCCCCCAAAAATGGACCACCAGCCACCACTGTTACTAACTCTATATTTTTGAGAGTCTCCAAGTTGGCGTACACAAGAGCACAGTGGCAGCTGAAGGCATCCGATGTTTCCCCACACTAAATCCAGCGAAAAAGCTATACAGAAAGATGGCAACCACCCCAATAATTAACTATCTTTTGCAGTGAGGTGCTCATGAAAGGACAACGCATATTCCAAAAATAAAAAAATTTGCACGTACCAGCTAGCATGCAAAAAAAAAAAAATGACCCTTAATACACCATAAAAAAGAGGGTTTAGTTGTTTAGTTGGACATATTTGAGAATATATGTGAAAGCCACAGTGCCAAGGCTCCTCTGTATACAAACTCTATATTTTTAAGAGTCTCCAAGGTGGAGCATACAAGCCTTGAATGTAACTGTTTTTGGAAACAGTTAAATTGCAGGGTTCAGTTTCACTTTAGGGCTCATCAGTCCTGTTATTTGTGCAGAGCCAATGGCAGATGTGTGTGCATGATGCATCTCCAAGCTACATCCAGACAGCCCATAGAAGTGGATATACATGCAGCAGCTGCACTTATAAATTCACTACTCAAAGTTTGACATGCACAGGGAATTCTTAGTTCACATATGTTACAATACATGTTTTAAGGCCAACTACATTAACCACTTGCTTACTGGGCACTTAAACCCCCCTCCTGTCCAGACCAATTTTCAGCTTTCAGCGCTGATGCACTTTGAATGACAATTGCACGGTCATACAACACTGTACCCAAATGAAATTTTTATCATTTTTTCCCCACAAATAGAGCTTTCTTTTGGTGGTATTTGATTACCTCTGTGTTTTTTATCTCTTGTTAAAAAAATGTTAAAATAATGAATGAAAAAAAAAAAAATTATATATTTTTATATTTTGTTATAAAATTTTGCAAACAGGTAATTTTTCTCCTTTGTTGATGTATGCTGATGAGGCGGCACTGATGGGCACTGATGGGCACTGATAGGTGGCAGTGATGGGCACTGATGGGTGGCAGTGATGGGCACTGATGGGTGGCAATAATGGGCACTGATTGGCACTGGTTGGTTACACTGATAGGCAGCACTGCTAGGTGGAACTGTTTGGCACCACTGGTGGGCATTGATAGGTGGCACTTGTGGGCATTGATAGGTGGCACTCATGGGCATTGATAGGTGGCACTGGTGGGCACTGTGGACACTGGCAGGTGGCAATGGCAGGTGGCACTGGCAGGGGGTACTGGTGGGCACAGATGAGGCAGAATTGCCTATTCCTCTTCGGAACCGATGTCCCTTGCACATAAGCCGGTGATCGCCTTTTTTTCTCCTCATGCTGTCAGCATGAGGAGAAAAAAAAAAAAGATTACCGAGCTTTGGTTTACATCATGTGATCAGCTGTCATTGGCTGACAGCTGATCACGTGGTAAGGGGCTGGGATCGACCCCTTACTCGGATCTGTGATCATCCGAGTCTCAGTGACTCGGTGATCACAGCGAGGGCAGCGCGCAAAGGTGAGGCGGTCATATGACTGCCTTCTGGAAATTCAGGTCCGCGCTGTGGCCATCATTCGACTATAGCGCGGACGCCAAGTGGTTAAAGGCTTAGTTCACCTTTTTTCTTTCTAAATTCCAGCTTCGCTATGTACCAATAAAGCATTAATGTACTTCTTTTGCAGAAAAGAAAATGCTTTCTAGTTTTTCTTCACCAGCCCTTACCTCAGTGTCCAGTTTGTTGTATGGAAAACTTCTACATTACTTCCTGGACGGACTCTAGGTTGTGAAAACCAGTAAGACACAGCAAGGAGTTCACCAGCTGACTTCTAAGATACAGGAAGTAGTTCACCAGCTGACCTAATTAACACACACCCTGCACTGATCCCCCCTCCCCCCTTCAGGATATCACTCCCACCCATCTCTGCAGGTGCAGGCATTCCCAATATAATCATCAATCACTGTTCTCACTGAATATACAGCCAGGTTCTTCCTTGCTTTGTACCTCTCCTTATCCCTGCATCCATTGTTCATTTGGCAGAGTGTGCAGGTGCTAAGTGATCAGATAACAGCTTATGTGGATAGAGCTGTGATACTGAAAACAGAAGAAATGTAATGCAAGGGTCTGCCTGATTTAATACAGTGTGATTGTATAGATGGTGTGACCACCTGTTATATAGTTTTGGTAAATGTTCGCTCCCACTATGTTAGAAGTGAAGGGGGCCTGAGAGTGAATTTGGTGCATTTTACACAAGAACAATGAGGCTCCATTCATCTGTGCATTTCTGAACGTGCAGTAAACCACATAGAAAGCACGCAATTTGCCATGTATTTTGCAAACACACTGCAAAACGCACATCACACTTGCATTGCCGTTAAATGTTAATGGCATCCCAAGCGTAGGCGGCAGGTGTGTATGTGTCATGTAACAAATGCGATGCAAATGCACCAAAAAGCATAGTAAAAAATGCACCACACTCTGCTCCACAAAAAACTCCTGGAGCTTCTTTGGGTGATTGTAACTTGTAGGGCAGGCCATTCAAGTGAACAGTTGCCCTATGTATGATGAGCGAATACACTCCAAAACACCCCCAAAAAAAAAACTGTGCAGAAATGCGAGTTCCCATTATGCGAAGATGTGAACGGGGCCTGAGAGCTGAGTGTCTCCATCCACTCCCTCCTATGTACTTGTATAAAGATGGCCATACACTATGCAATCTGATTGTATAATCTCTGTACAATTTCCTTTAGATTTACCAGAACATTGGAATAGGTGGACACACCTGAACAATCCATTTGATTTGTGTCAAATCAGACAGGCTCTTGCACTACATAGCTGATGTAGATCTAAAGGAGATTTTACTATCAGATTGTACAGAAAATGGGTGGAAGTTGGTAAATTAATGAGGGAGGTGTGGTCCAGAGTGGTGAATACGCCCTATCACACGCTTTTCTGTGATGCAGCAAGACAGTGCATGCTGAGTTTTAAAGCTTCCTGGATTTCACATGACCCACAGGAAGCAAAGGAAGCAAAAAATGTTTTCAAACACTCAAATTGTAAAGCTGCTATTAATGAGGTAAATGAGAGATAAGCACATTGAGATGGCCGGGGCAGAAATGACATTAAAAAAAGCTTCTTTTTATTATGAAAAGTGAAATTCTATCCAAAAAAGTGAACTTAGCCTTTAAAGCAGGGCTTTTTTTCTGCCAAAACGTGGTTCAACAGCGTTTCGCCATCTCTGGCTTCCCTGTCCTCTCCATCCTCTCAATGAACACAGAAGGCAGTAGAGGACATTTTTGCACTACTCACTTCCTCCACCAGCTTCTGTGTCCTATTGTCGGGCACTTAGGACATGTAGAGCAATGCATAAGTCGGTGGGTGCCCCGAGTCCCTGCGCCGCAACCACTGCATTTATTTAATTCTTCTGCAACTTCCAGAGGCAGCTCCCATCCCGCCTGTCAGACCTGTGTAGCTTAAAGCCGAGTGAAGAGTTCTCAAACTCCTTCTTAGCTCTGTGCTACACGGGTCTAGGAGGCAGGGACTGGACTGTGTTGGAAAAGAAGAAAGCCGGCGTTCTCTTAACAGGCCATTGACAGCTGCATCGCTATTAAGCTTTTGAGAGGAGGTGAGTGAAAGCTGTGGAGGGAAAGGGAGAAGGAAGGTTGTGCAGAGAAGCATCTGTGGCGGAGGTGACAGCTGTAAACCGCAGTAGGGGTGAATTTGTGAAGAGGGGGCTGAAGTTGTGAGAAGAGGTGAAAGCTGGAAAGGGGGAGAGGTTGTGCAATATGAGAGCTGTGTAGTGGCGGTGGGGCAGGTGGTACAGTGGCAAGAGCTGGGAAGGGGGGGTTGGCAGGTTGTTTAGAACAACAGGGGGTGAAGAGCTTAAAGTTGTAGGGTTGAAAAAAATAAGAGCTGTGGATTGGGGTAATTTGTAGATGGGGGTGCAGAAGTAAAATGTGAAAAGGGGTAGAGATAAGCTGTAGTTGTGGACTGGGGGTGTAAGCTGTAAATGGCGGGGTGCAGAGTTGAGTTGTTGACTGGGGGTACAAAGGTGAGTTGTGGGGGGTGCTAAGGTGAACTGTGGACAGGGGTGCAGAATTGATCTCTGGGCAGAGGTACGGAGGTGAGCTGTGGACAGGGGAAACAAATGGTGAGCTGTGGATGGGGGGAAGAAGAGCTGAGCCGTGGACGGGTAGAAGAAGAGGTGAGTTGCGGACAGGGAGAAGAAGAGGTGAGCTATGATGGGGAAGAAAAGGTGAGCTTCAGACAGAGCGAAGAAGTGGTAAACTGTGGACGGGTGGAAGAATTGGTAAGCTGCGGTCGGGGAGAGGAATTGGTGAGCTGCGGACAGGGGGAAGAATTGATGAGCTGTGAATGGGGGGAAGAAGTGGTGAGCTGCAAACAGGGTGAAGAAGTGGTGAGCTGCGAACAGGGTGAAGAAGTGGTGAGCTGCGAACAGGGGGAAGAAGAGGTGAGCTGCGAACAGGGGGAAGAAGAGGTGAGCTATGGACAGGGGGAAGAAGGGGTGAGCTGTGGACTAGGGGAAGAAGAGGTGAGCTGTGGACAGGGGGAAGAAGAGGTGAGCTGTAGACTGGGGAATAAGTGGTGAACTGTGGACAGGGGGAAGAAGAGGTGAGCTGTGGACAGGGGGAAGAAGAGGTGAGCTGTAGACGGGGGGAAGAAGCAGTGAACTGTGGACAAGTGGAAGAAGTTGTGAGCTGCAGACAGGGGGAAGAAGAGGTGAGCTGTGGACAAAGGGGAAGAAGAGGTGAGCTGCAATTGTAGGGAAGAAGAGATGAGCTGCAGACTGGGGAAAGAAATGGTGATCTGTGAACAGGGGGGAGAAGTGGTGAGCTGCGAACAGGGGGAGAAGAAGAGGTAGGTGAGCTGCAGACAGGGGGGAAGAAGAGATGAGCTTCAGACAGGGGCAAGAAGTGGTGAGCTGCAGATGGGGGGAAGAATTGATAATCTGCGGATGGGGGGGAAGAAGAGGTGAGCTGCAGATGGGAGGAAGAAGTGGTGAGTAGCGGACAGGGGGAAGAAGTGGTGAGATGCAAACGGGGTGAAGAAGCGGTGAGCTGCAGACAGGGGGAAGAAGTGGTGAGCTGAGGACAGGGGGAAGAAGTGGTAAGTTGCGGACTGGGGGAAGAAGTGGTAAGCTGCAGAAGAGGTGAGTTATAAATGGGGGAAAAAGTAGTGAGCTGCGAATGGGGGGGGGTGGTGAGCAGCGGACAGGGGAAGATGTGGTGAGCTGCGGACAGGGGGATGAAGTGGTGAGCTGTGGACGGGGGAAAGAAGCGGTGAGCAGCGGACAGGGGGAAGAAGTGCTGAGCTGCGGATAGGGGGAAGAAGTAGTAAGCTGCGGATGGGGAAGAATTGGTAAGCTTTGGACAGGGGAAGAAGAGGTGAACTGCGGACAGGGGGAAGAAGGAGTGAGCTATGGACAGGGTGAAGAAGGGGTGAGCTGTGGACTAGGGGAAGAAGAGGTGAGCTGTGGACAGGGGGAAGAAGAGGTGAGCTGTAGACTGGGGAATAAGTGGTGAACTGTGGACAGGGGGAAGAAGAGGTGAGCTGTAGACGGGGGGGAAGAAGCAGTGAACTGTGGACAAGTGGAAGAAGTTGTGAGCTGCAGACAGGGGGAAGAAGAGGTGAGCTGTGGACAAAGGGGAAGAAGAGGTGAGCTGCAATTGTAGGGAAGAAGAGATGAGCTACAGACTGGGGAAAGAAATGGTGATCTGTGAACAGGGGGGAGAAGTGGTGAGCTGCGAACAGGGGGAGAAGAAGAGGTAGGTGAGCTGCAGACAGGGGGGAAGAAGAGATGAGCTTCAGACAGGGGCAAGAAGTGGTGAGCTGCAGATGGGGGGAAGAATTGATAATCTGCGGATGGGGGGGAAGAAGAGGTGAGCTGCAGATGGGAGGAAGAAGTGGTGAGCAGCGGACAGGGGGAAGAAGTGGTGAGATGCAAACGGGGTGAAGAAGCGGTGAGCTGCAGACAGGGGGAAGAAGTGGTGAGCTGAGGACAGGGGGAAGAAGTGGTAAGCTGCGGACTGGGGGAAGAAGTGGTAAACTGCAGAAGAGGTGAGTTATAAATGGGGGAAAAAGTAGTGAGCTGCGAATGGGGGGGGTGGTGAGCAGCGGACAGGGGAAGATGTGGTGAGCTGCGGACAGGGGGATGAAGTGGTGAGCTGTGGACGCGGGGAAAGAAGCGGTGAGCAGCGGACAGGGGGAAGAAGTGCTGAGCTGCGGATAGGGGGAAGAAGTAGTAAGCTGCGGATGGGGAAGAATTGGTAAGCTTTGGACAGGGGAAGAAGAGGTGAACTGCGGACAGGGGGAAGAAGGAGTGAGCTGCGGACAGGGGGAAGAAGAGATAAGCTGCAGACTGGGAAAAGAAGTGGTGGTCTGGGAACAGGGGGGATAAGTGGTGAGCTGCCAACAGGGGGGAGAAGTGGTGAGCTACGAACAAGGGGGAAGAAGAGGTGAGCTGCAGACGGGGGGAAGAAGAGGTGAGCTGCAGACAGGGGGAAGAAGATGTGAGCTTTAGACAGGGGGAAGAAGTGGAAAACTGCGGACAGGGGAAGAAGTGGTAAGCTGCAGATGAGGGGAAGAAGTGATAATCTGCGGATGGGGGAAGAATTGGTAAGCTGCAGACGGAGGGGGGGGGGAAGGGGTGAGCTGCATATGGGGGGAAGAAGTAGTGGGCAGCAGACAGGGGGAAGAAGTGATGAGCTGCAAACGGGAGGAAGAAGCGGTGAGCTGCAGACAGGGGGAAGAAGTGGTGAGCTGCGAACAGGAGGAAGAAGTGGTAAGCTGCGGATGGGGGAAGAATTGGTAAGCTTCAGACAAAGAGAAGAAAAGGTGAGTTACAGATGGGGGGAAAGTAGTGAGCTGCTTGCAGGGGGAAGTGGTGAGCTGTGGACAGGGGGAAGAAGTGGTGAGCTGAGGACACGGGGAAGAAGTGGTGGGCTGTGGACAGGGGGAAGAAGTGGTGGGCTGCGGACAGGGGGAAGAAGTGCTAAGCTGCAGATGGGGGAAGAATTGGTAAGCTTTGGACGGGGGGAAGAAGAGGTGAGCTGTGGACGGGGGGATGGGAGAAGAGGTAAGCTGTGGATGGGGGAAGAAGAGGTAAGCTGTGGCCTGGGGGAAGAAGCGGTGAACTGTGCACGGGCTGAAGAAGTTTTGAGCTGTGGCCAGGGGAAAGAAGTGGTAAGCTGCAGACAGTCAGAAGAAGTGGTAAGCTGCAGATGGGGGGGGGCATAATTAATTGGTAGGTAAGCTCTAGGAGGGGGGGGAAGAAGAGGTGAGCTGTGGACGGGGGGAGGAAGAGGTGAGCTGTGGACAGGGGGTGGAAGAGGTAAGCTGTGGACAGGGAGAAGAAGAGGTGAACTGTGGACAAGGGGAAGAAGAGGTGAGCTGCAGGTAGGGGGAAGAAGAGGTGAGCTGTGAACGAGAGGTAGAAGATGTGAATTGTTTTCCTAAACCCTGTGTGTTATGCACTCCTAAGCACAGTACTCTGTGCCTCTTGGGCCTTGAGCAATACGCAGATTTGTTGATTTACTTCTCTTTCTGAAGAACTATGGCGTTGGGGGGGGGGGGTTGGTTGGGGAGTTCTTGCACCTATTCTCTCTAAAAAAAAAAAACCCTGCTTTAAAGTATTCCCTATATGGCCAGTCTCTACTCTGCTCTGCAAAATGCTAAATCTCCAGTGGATATAGTGCTAATATAGGGCAAAGAGACACAAGTTGTAGGGGAATTATAAGGTTCGGGTCTTGTCGCTGGCCTTCAATGCAATAGAAATAAGATATACCTGTTCTCAAATCCCAATAGTTTAAGCATATATATAACCCATTAGGTGCTAAAGGAGGGAAGACCACATGTTAACACACTCTGAATGGAAATACGGGCAGGAGCGGGTGCACAGATCTGAATGCCGACACTGGGAATTCAAATTTTGCACCTGCTCCTGCCCGCATGTCAGATTTTGACATGTGATTATGTTTATACAGCCTCTGTGTGTGCATCCACCTCAGGGGCGTAGATAAGGGGGGGTCAGGATTGTTCAAACCCCCTCCCCAGAGCATCCTGGAAAAACAGTGTCCCTGCTGTTTAGTCTCAGCATCAGCACAGTAGAAGCAATCAGAATTTCAGAGTGCAGTAGCCAGCCCCCATCTATTGTGCCCCATCCCCTTAGTTTAATAAGGGGTCCCCCTTAAAAGCATGAAATTACTGCAAGGTCTCAGATGCCGGCAATTGACAGTGCATGGTTGAGGGAACTCCTAGACTCCTCCTCGAGGTATCATATGACACAGCCGAAGGGAGTCTGGGGATGCAAAAGTTTTCCTACTTCTGTGCCGTGCTGAATCTGAGGTCTGGTAAGTGGGGAGGCATTAATTTTCTGTTTTGGGAAGGAGGAAGTGAGAATTCCAGCCTGGGGGAGTTTCTTTTGGTGGGGGGGTTAAGGAAAGGGGGTGGGTTTGCTTTTGGAGAAGGGGGGGAGTTTCTTGTAGAGAAGTTTACAGCGGGTGGTTAATGGCAGGGATTTGCTTCTGGGAGTGAGTTTGATTGGATGAAGGGAGATTTTCTTCATAATTAGGAATCTTGCTGGGGAGAGGGTGTTGATTGAGGGAGATATTTTTGCTTTGGGGGGTCGGTTTAGAGACGGGGGGTTTAATTTTTGGGGGGATATTTGAGGGGGTGAGATATTTTACAGTAGGAATCTTTGCTTGGGGAAGGAGGGTTCTTAGGAGGGGTGGGGGATTTTTTCCCTTTAAAAGAGATTTTTTTTTTGTAAATTATACTTACCTAGGTGGATGGAGCATCGATCCAATGTTGCATCTGTCCTCAGCTGCTTCTAAGCCCAACAACAGAGCGCTCAAAGACCGCTGTTCACTCAGTTCTCAGCCTTCAGTGAGAAAAGAGTGGTGACTGTCAGTCACTGGTTCTAACCTCCCCCCCATCCCCAAGCTCACTGGAATGCCAGGGTGTGAAGGGGCAGGAGCGGCTGGTTTAGGGTCTCTGCGGCTCACTGAGAGGCTGAGCGAGCTGCTGAACGATGTCACAAAAGTGCAGAACAAACTGCACTACTCCCCAGGAGAAGTACAACCAAGCGGTATGCCGTCCCTTCAGAGCACATGCACCGGTGACCTCACCGGCTGCTTTCCATGTGAATATCTCATAAACACCATAAGTATAAGAGATATTCACTGTACCTACAGGTAAGCGTTATTATAGGCTTAGTTGTAGGTACAAGTTCAAAAGCTGGGTTTACCACATTAAGATTGACTAAAAGCCAACCATACTGACCAGGTGCAAAGGGCACCATCCTGTGGTAGGCAGTGCACAATATTTTTTTTTATTCCATCTCTTAAAACATTTCATAAAATTTCTTAGGACACAGTTTTTAAGGTTTAAATAAATCACTGAATTTACTGCCTACCAAAATATGTTGCCCCTTGCTCAACTTGCATAGTAAGGTTAGATAAAATCCAGTCTTGGGTCTCATTCATACATCCTACATGACCATGGTGCAGCAAGTATACTGCAAATACATGCACCCGGGATCTCAGATGTTCCAATATCTGCTCAGCCTGTGCACCTGAGTGATGGGCTGAAAAGAGCCAAGGCTGTCTGCTGCTGTAAACATGTATCCACATGTATCTGCACATCAGTGGTTACCTGCAGGTAGGGATACATTTTTGCCCTTGGATAAAATCTCTCTGCATCCAGGGTCAGAAATTTGTCCTTAACAGCAGGTAACCACTGTGACCCACGGTTTGTTAGTATGTCGCTCAGGCTTAATCGATGTGGGGAGTAATGTAGATGATACCAAATGTGCTGCAGGAGTGCCAGCAAGGGATGGAGTTCATCCCAGATCCTGTAGTCACTGAAGAGAAGAGAGGAAAAGAAAATCCCTGGTCCACGGAGTCCTATGGTAATGTAATAGTGATGGGAGAGACTACCCCAGCCCAGGTTCCCGACAGGCCATACCCCAAAGTGTTTTGCTTTGTCCCCCGAAAATTAAACATGGGGATCACTGGATGTGCAGATACATGTTAACAGCAGTGGATCTTTTCAGCCCATCACTCAGGTGAACAGGCTGAGCAACTGACAAAAATTGGAACATCTGGGAACCCTGGCTGTAGGTATTCATGTTATATTAGAACATATGAATGAGATCTAAAGCCTAGTTCACACAGGAGGTTTTTTTAAACCCAGCGGGCTAAAAAAAAACTAGGGAGCTTAGGAGGAGCTTGCTATACTAATGAGCACACTACCGCACCACAACTGCGTACATTGCGTTCTATTCAGTTGATTAGGGATAATTTTTGCTGTTTTGCAAAGCCTCATGGCCCCACTCTGCTGTCACATGTTTTTACCGTACCTCCCCCAACATAAAAGTGTAAATGATGCTCTTAAGTTTGAAAGACCTGAACCCCCTCCAGGAAAAAAAAAATATCTACAGCCCTGATCCACCTCTATGAGGTGCCTACACGTAGCTCTGAGATGGATGCACACACATCTGCCAGTGGCTCTGTACAGGACTAATCGCCTGTCTGAATGAGCCCTTAAAGGAAACCTGTCATGGGAGAAACATAGCTACTACTATTTTGGACCTATGCTTCTGAAAATGCTGGTTGTCATGTTAATTAAATGTTAACCAAATGCTTCAACACAAACATGGAACAAATATTCAAATAAGAACCTCTAGTTTTTTTCTCAAAATTTCTTGATCTGAATGCTTGTTCCAGTTCAGTGAATCCAAAAATATTGAAATCAGAGATGGCCAGGCAGCCAGCAATTGCAAAAGGTGGACAGCAATGGAAGCTATGCTACTTATTTCATATCTCAATTGGAAAACAATAGAAGATGTTTTTGTGTGATGGATGGCACATGAGCACAAGGAACAAACAGTGATTACTTCAGAATAACAAAAGGTAGGCATCTGCAACAAAGGTTGTTATGATCCTTGCAATGCACATAGATCACCCAGAGGGGAATGTTTTTTTTCTCAACAAAAGTGGTGTTACGCTTTAAGTTATGTAAATAAAAAACTGGAAATGTAAATCTTTAATATAAAAAGTAAGGAAAAAGAAAGGCCTGGAGCGAGGAGAATAAAATGAAAGGATCGTCAAGGGCCTGTATGACAGGGTGATAAGGGTTAGCAACTATGGGGTTAAGAAAATGTAAGTAGAAAAAGGGGAGAGCTGGTATTGGACAGGTTCAACAGGATGGGGAGGGGCGGGATACTTAATTTAAGGGGGAGTTGGGGTCATCAGTTGAGGGACAGGTGACAAGGCAGGCAGTTTCCCACCCACAATCTCTGTGTTGTTTGTCTGTTTTTCTTTTGTTGCAGGTTCAGGATGTGCGGGAGAAGTCATGGCAGCTAATCAGGTGGCGGTGGTTGGTCTTTTGACAGTGTAAGAAAAGACTTTAGAGATGGAAGTGTGCGGGGCTCTTCGGTGGTATATGCCCCTCTGGTGTATTCCAGTTACATAGGTTAGAATCGATAGGGAATAAGTACAGCGCTGCTCTGATGGTGTTATAAAGATGGTTACACAATAAGCAGCTAACACACCTCTAAGACACAGGTAGAAGTAAATTAACAAAAAATATATATAGTGTAGCGCTGTGTGTGTAAATGGTAAAGGGTATAAAAACAGTGGGCTAGGCTCGAGCCATCTCTTAATGGCCAGCAAATAGACAGAAAATACTTCAAAATTAAATAAAAGTGACTCAATACAATCAAAAGTGCACTATATGTTATAAAATGACATGTAAATTATAATAATTACAACAAACCAGTGATTAATGGTGAACAAGAACAAATTATATATAGATAAAAGTTCAGCCAAAAGAGTCCATAAATATTAGAAAATGTGTTCCTGATAAAAATCAAAAACCACCACCGAAAGGTCTCTGAGGGTCAACTGGTGAAAACAACGATGGAAAGCTTCTGGTAGATGAAAAGGTAGAGCACCAAAATGAAATGAGATGTCTAAATATAAGACAGGACCATCACCAGAGTATCTGAGGAGGCTTACCGGAAGCAGGGGACTTGAAAAGACATACGTCTTACAAGTCTCAGAAAGCTTAATGAGCCGCCAGGGATGGCAAGATGGATCATCGGGTGTCCACAACTTCAAATGGGGGGGAAAGGAAAATCCTTGCACAGCTGGTGGAGATCCAGCTGGAGAGGGGGCTTCCCTTACTCCTCTTGTCCAAAACTCCTGGCAGTGAGGACAGAAGGTGTGAAGACACAGAGTGGCACGAGGGCCGGTGTAACAAGCAGCATCAGCTGATGTTTGCAGGAAGCAGATGACTGTAGATCACCAGGCAGGAACAAGGAACTGGAACACAGTGACTCTTGATTGGCATGCAGGAGTGTAGCAAGGACATAAGCCAAAAGGTCATCGACAGCCGGCAAATCAGCAGCACCTCCTCTTTGCAAAGAGGATAATAATGTTGTAATTATTATAATTTACATGTCATTTTATAACATATAGTGCACTTTTGATTGTATTGAGTCACTTTTATTTAATTTTGAAGTATTTTCTGTCTATTTGCTGGCCATTAAGAGATGGCTCGAGCCTAGCCCACTGTTTTTATACCCTTTACCATTTACACACACAGCGCTACACTATATATATTTTCAGTTACATAGGTTAACTGGAATATGCTATTGGTTGCACTGCGGGTAGTGGCGGTTGTGGCCTATTATGGTAAAATGGCCCGCAATGCAGAAGTAGAATAGTATTGGATTTCTGGGTGCTGTCAAACGATCAACAGGCTGAAAATTGTTATGTTGTTTCAGAAGATGTGAAAATAATGTTAATTTTAATAAGTGTTTTTGTTAATAAAGAAGGCTGCTATGGCTATTTTTACTCCATTTTAAGGTGTGGTCTCATTAATTGGAAATAATATTGAAGGGTAGGTTGAGTACTATGGTTGGGCAGACATAAGAAGGTTGGGAACATCTGATCTACACTGGTCATGTGCTTATAGTGGAATGTATCCCTCTGCGATGGTCAATGTGTCATGTGTTCATTACAGTAAGTCAAAGGACAAAGTATCCATTAAAAACATAGAACAGTCTTCCATAGCTCCATCATAGCACACTGCATGATTTCTCCATTAGGGATGAGCCGAACACCCCCCTGTTCGGTTCGCACCAGAACATGCGAACAGGAAAAAAGTTCGTTCGAACACGCGAACACCGTTAAAGTCTATGGGACACGAACATGAATAATCAAAAGTGCTAATTTTAAAGGCTAATATGCAAGTTATTGTCATAAAAAGTGTTTGGGGACCTGGGTCCTGCCCCAGGGGACATGGATCAATGCAAAAAAAAGTTTTAAAAACGGCCGTTTTTTCAGGAGCAGTGATTTTAATAATGCTTAAAGTCAAACAATAAAAGTGTAATATCCCTTTAAATTTCGTACCTGGGGGGTGTCTATAGTATGCCTGTAAAGGGGCGCATGTTTCCCATGTTTAGAACAGTCTGACAGCAAAATGACATTTTGAAGGAAAAAAATCATTTAAAACTACCCGCGGCTATTGCATTGCCGACAATACACATAGAAGTTCATTGATAAAAACGGCATGGGAATTCCCCAAAGGGGAACCCCGAACCAAAATTTAAAAAAAAAAATGACGTGGGAGTCCCCCTAAATTCCATACCAGGCCCTTCAGGTCTGGTATGGATATTAAGGGGAACCCCGGCCAAAATTTAAAAAAAAAATGACATGGGGTTCCCCCTAAATTCCATACCAGACCCTTCAGGTCTGGTATGGATTTAAAGGGGAACCCCGCGCCAAAAAAAAAAAAAAAAAAAAAACGGCGTGGGGCCCCCCCAAAAATCCATACCAGACCCTTATCCGAGCACGCAACCTGGCAGGCCGCAGGAAAAGAGGGGGGGACGAGAGTGCGGCCCCCCCCTCCTGAACCGTACCAGGCCACATGCCCTCAACATTGGGAGGGTGCTTTGGGGTAGCCCCCCAAAACACCTTGTCCCCATGTTGATGAGGACAAGGGCCTCATCCCCACAACCCTGGCCGGTGGTTGTGGGGGTCTGCGGGCGGGGGGCTTATCGGAATCTGGAATCCCCCTTTAACAAGGGGACCCCCAGATCCCGCCCCCCCCCTGTGTGAAATGGTAAGGGGGTACAAAAGTACCCCTACCATTTCACTAAAAAACTGTCAAAAATGTTAAAAATGACAAGAGACAGTTTTTGACAATTCCTTTATTTAAATACTTCTTCTTTCTTCTATCTTCCTTCATCTTCTGGTTCTTCTGGTTCTTCTGGCTCTTCTGGTTCTTCCTCCGGCGTTCTCGTCCAGCATCTCCTCCGCGGCGCCTTCTATCTTCTTCTCCTCGGGCCGCTCCGCACCCATGGCATGGGGGGAGGCTCCCGCTCTTCTCTTCTTCTTCATCTTCTTCTCTTCTTCTTTTCTTCCACGTTTTTTTTTTTTTTTTTGGCGCGGGGTTCCCCTTAAAATCCATACCAGACCTGAAGGGTCTGGTATGGAATTTAGGGGGAACCCCACGTCATTTTTTTTTTTTAATTTTGGCCGGGGTTCCCCTTAATATCCATACCAGACCTGAAGGGCCTGGTATGGAATTTAGGGGAACTCCCACGTCATTTTTTTTTTTTAATTTTGGTTCGGGGTTCCCCTTTGGGGAATTCCCATGCCGTTTTTATCAATGAACTTCTATGTGTATTGTCGGCAATGCAATAGCCGCGGGTAGTTTTAAATGAGTTTTTTCCTTCAAAATGTAATTTTGCTGTCAGACTGTTCTAAACACAGGAAACATGCGCCCCTTTACAGGCATACTATAGACACCCCCCAGGTACGAAATTTAAAGGGATATTACACTTTTATTGTTTGACTTTAAGCATTATTAAAATAACTGCTCCTGAAAAAACGGCCGTTTTTAAAACTTTTTTTTGCATTGATTCATGTCCCCTGGGGCAGGACCTGGGTCCCCAAACACTTTTTATGACAATAACTTGCATATTAGCCTTTAAAATTAGCACTTTTGATTTCTCCCATAGACTTTTAAAGGGTGTTCCGCGGCATTCGAATTTGCCGCGAACACCCCAAATTGTTCGCTGTTCGGCGAACTTGCGAACAGCCAATGTTCGAGTCGAACATGAGTTCGACTCGAACTCGAAGCTCATCCCTATTCTCCATATTGATTTACCAGATGCATCCCTTTTTTATGGATTTTGCTTATATTATTGGTGTCAAAGCTGCCTGACATTTGTTTAGTTTTAATTAATTTTTGAAGAAAAAGCTTGCTTTTCCTAACTGCTACCAGATGGTAGTATGATGGAGGCCATTTTTACCACTCAGTTCCAGGAACAAAGTCTTAAAACAGAGACTAGGAACAAGCATTCATGGTTTTAACCAAAGTAAACTCCTAATAAAGGTAGATGCCACCTACAACCTTCATGACCTTCAGTATAAACATTTGTATGAAAATTCAATGACTTGGTGAATGGCATTCAAAAGTACTTTACATTTTTGGTTGCTTTTAACATTGAGTTTTGGAATAAATAAACTTTCTCATATGAAAACTACACTCACTATTAGAAATTAGTTTGTTCAAGGAAAATTGTCCATGCTGCTGCTTTGAATTGTCTTGTCACATTGGTTGAAAAACGGATGTCAGTTTGACCAAACTAACATATGGAAAATCGAACAAAACAAACAAAATTCTGCTAGTGTACGGCCAGCTTTAGACAGTTGTTACAGGCGCATGTAAAGTATAACTAAATCAAAACCATTATTTTTTCTATTTAGATAAATTAGGGAATTGTTTTACTGTTTGAGTTTGAGTTTGTCTGTGTCCCACTGGGGAAATTTACCTTCATTTCATGTCCTGTAGACACATTAGGAAGTGAAAAGAAATGCCTCCAAAGTGAATGAAGCTAAGTTTAGACTTGCGGATAATTTTTTAGAAGTGTTTGACAAGTTGTGAGGAGGTGATTTGATGCCTCCTCACCACCTTTTTAAACCCCATGAATCCTGCACCAACGCATTACTCAAATAGGTTGTGGTAGTACCACTCACTGAATGCAACGGGAGTGATAATGCAGGCATGGCATGTGAACACCTAGTCCACTACCTTTGCCACTTAAGGTGGGGCAGTTGGGGGGTACAAAAACATTGCTCAAATGTGCATTTTTAATGCCTCCCAAACTACAAGTCTAAATGAGCCCTTAGCTGTCACCAGAAAAAAGTTCCCCATTGGAAGATTTCTCCTCTATTCCTGTACTGTTAAAGCGGGGGTCCACCCACACCGCCAAAAAAAAAAAATATTAAAAGCCAGCAACTACAAATACTGCAGCTGCTGACTTTTAATACATGGCCACTTACCTGTCCCAGGGTCCAGCGATGTCGGCAGGCGACGCCAAGAACTGGCTCGGTTCTCAGCAGCTGCCGCCGCCATCCTAGGTGAGGGAATCAGGAAGTGAAGCGTTGCGGCTTCACTTCCCAGTTCCCTACTGCGCATGCGCGAGTCGCGCTGCGCATCGTAAGTGGTCCACGCTATCTCCTGGGAGCTGTGTGTTTCCCAGAGACAGCGCGGTGGGGACGGGAAGAGGTATAGACTCCCATGGGAGTCTATGCCGGAAGTGGGTGCAAATACCTGTCTTAGACAGGTATCTGCACCCCCCTCCCCCCTGAAAGGTGCCAAATGTGACACCGGAGGGGGGGAGGGTTCCGAAAAGCGGAAGTTCCATTTTTGTGTGGAACTCCGCTTTAACAACTCAAAATGTTCTATTTTCATCACTTTCAATCCCAGTGACAATGGTCACCAGAACACATAGAATCAGTGACAAAAAGAGCATTATAAACCTCACAGAGGTTCAAACTCTAGTCCTTCCTATACAAAATAGGAAGGCCCTTAGTGGCCATTGCACCAGTTTCATTTTACCATTGCATGGCACTTTGACACTGAAGCACTTATCCTTTACCCAACCCTTTTAATGTATGTATGTTTCGCACAGTACACAGCATTTTAGTCTTGATTAGTATTGTGTAGGTCCTTGAACTTGCTCTGAATGTCTTGGGGGGAAGGCATGTGGCCTTATGGTTTACTCCCCCTCACATATGGTCTCCGTTTGGGGGAGCCCTATTAAGTACTTGGGTGGACCTTGCTTTGGCAGGTTCCCCTAAAGAATAAACTTTGTCTGGTTCCAGCTAGGTGGACCACGAGTACCCCAGTCCCCATCAGGAGTCTTGTGCCCCAGGGGATCAGGGCCAGGGTCCTTTCTCTTCTGAGGAGGACCATGTGTACACCCCTTGCAATTTTTTGTGTGCTTTACTTTTCGTGGGCTCCTTTGGGCTTAGAAAAAAACAAACAATTAAATTTGACAGCAGAATGGCAGTTTAGTCATTAAGTCAGGAAAAGCCAAACCCTGGTACCAATGTTAAACTAAATCAGAGAGGGGCATAAAAGCTTTTTGGGTAATAAAATAATAGCAGCATACCTGGAAACTTTTATAACCTCATGAGCCTGAGATATTTTAGGGTTTAGATATGCAATACCAATGCTTGTCAAAGTGCTCTGTGGGAAAGTGCTGCAGGGGGACGTGGCCAGGGCTGCCGTTAGAAATGATGAACATAACTACATGGCATATATTTAGATAGTATTTACTTATCCCACAGCTTTAAAGGGGTTGTAAAGGTAAATAAAAATAAATAAACAACAAACATGTCTATACTTACCTACTCTGTGCAATGAAATCGCACAGAGCGGGCAGGAACCTCCTCTTTTCGGGTCCCCTACCAGCGCTCCTGGCCCCACCTCTCTGACCAGTGTCTCCTTGGGAAGCTGCCTCCCATGCGGGCACTCGTACATGCTCGCACCTGAGTCCCTCTGCTGCGTCCATTGGCGCAGACAGCGGGACTCGACCCCGTCCCCCGCTTTAGATTAAAGGGGGGCTGAGGGGGGCGATGCTGACATCTAAACATGTTTTACCTTGATGCAAGGAATGCATTAAGGTAAAAAAAAACATTTAGACTTTACAACCCTTTTAATGACAATTTTAAAACATATATACTTTTTTAATAATACTAATAAAATGTTTAAAAAGGCAGATATACCTCACATTCCCAAACAGAAAGAGATATGAGACATGCCTGTAATGTGCACAAACCAAATAAGAAAAAATGTAATCACATTGTCTGCACCGCTGAGACTCAGCAAAAGTTTCTATCACGGCTCACAAACATTTTTCTTTGTATCATCAGATGTTTATATGATATTGCACACAAACTGTCCCTCTAGAGAGATGTACATTTGGGGAACAGAACAGAAACAAGATTGAACCACCTCTTTACAATAAAAGATGATGACTGTGACACTCCAGTGGGACAGCACTGCTGCAACGCAAGGCACAGAACACATGAAAGGAATGGAATAACTCAACAGAGGAGGATACAGGATTGTAAACTTAAAAACACAATTCAGTTCACTATCTTAAAGCTGACCATACACTAGTAGATTTTCGAACAAACATATTTGATGACTGAACTGCAATGTTGTTCGTGTAGTGCTTAGCCCTGAAGGAACTGCAATTTTCTCAGGTCATCTGTTCCCAGAGCCCAGGACTCTGTAAGCAGCACAACACTCTCAGACACACCAGGGCTGAAGAGGGGATATTTATTGCAACAATTAGAGATAAGCCGGTTCGGTTCGCAGCAGAACATGCGAACATGCAAAAAGTTTGTTCGAACATGCAAACAGCGTTAAAGTCTATGGGACACGAACGTGAAAAATCAAAAGTGCTAATTTTAAAGGCTTATATGCAAGTTCTTGCCATAAAAAGTGTTTGGGGACATGGGTCCTGCCCCAGGGGACGTATATCAATGCAAAAAAAAGATTTAAGAACGGACATTTTTTCAGGAGCAGTAATTTTAAGAATGCTTAAAGTGAAACAATAAAAATGAAATATTACTTTAAATATCGTGCCTGGGGGTATCTATGGTTTGCCTGTAAAGTGGTGCAGCTTTCCCGTGTTTAGAACAATACCACAGCAAAATGACATTTCTAAAGGAAAAAAAGTAATTTAACACTGCTTGCGGCTGTAATGTATTGTCGGGTCCTGGCAATATAGATGAAAATCATTGAGAAAAATGGCAGGGTCCCCCCCAGCCCATTTGGATCTGGTATGGATATTAAGGGGAACCCCACACCCAAATTTTAAAAGAAAAAATGGTGTGGGGGACCCCCATGCACTATATACTCTGAACAGAAGTATATATACTATACAGCCTGCCCTATATACTCTGCAGAAAATTGGGCCTTAGGTGTTGGTGGTGCCAGAACACTGTAACCCCTCACAGTTACTCTTGTTGGGCGCAGGAACAGGGCCCTGCTGTGAAATATTAGATCAAGAATTGTAATTACATGCCCCTGTTAAACAGAGGCAGAAAAATTGGACCTTTGGTGGTGGTGTTGGTGCCACAACACTGTAAGCCCTCACAGTTACTCTTGGTGGGCGCAGGAATGGGCCCTGCTGTGAAATATTTGATCAAAAATTGTAATTACATGCCCCTGTTAACCAGGGGCAGAAAAATTGGGCCTTGGTGGTGGTGGTTGTGCCACAACACTGTAACCCCTCACAAATACTCTTGTTGGGTGCAGGAACGGGCCCTGCTGTGAAATATTTGATCAAAAATTGTAATTACATGCCCCTGTTAAACAGGGGCAGAAAAATTGGGCCTTGGGTGGTGGTGGTGGTGCCACAACACCGTAACCCCTCACAGATACTCTTGTTGGGGTCAGGAATGGGCCCTGCTGTGAAATATTTGATCAAAAATTGTAATTACATGCCCCTGTTAAACAGGGGCAGAAAATAGGGTCTTAGGCAGTGGTGGTGCCCTAAACCAAAAATATTGTTGGAAGCTAGCTAGCATCATCAAGATTGAGGAGGAATAGGATAGTCACTCAGCATAGGCAGTCTTCAAGGGATCCCACATCCATAGAAAAATCTATCAGTTACATCAGCATCAGGTGCTTGATAGCTGCTGCTGATCCGAGACTAATTCATTTTTATGAATGTGAGCCTATCAATGGAGTCTGTGGACAGGCGCACTCTATGATCCAATACATACCCTCCAGCAGCACTGAATGTGCGTTCAGAAAGAACGCTGGACGAAGGACAGGCCAGTAGCTCAATTGCATATTGAGCAAGTTCTGGCCAGTGGTCCATCCTCAAGACCCAGTAACCCAGTGGATGGTCTGTTGGAAAGGTCTCCAAGTCTGCTCTTGCCCCTAGATATTCCTGCACCATGTAATGCAGACGCTGGTGATGGTTGCTTGAACCGATCAGACCTTGGTGATGAGGACTGAAAAATTATCTAAAGGCATCGGTCAGCCGGCCACCTTCTCCACCGCTCTTCCTCTGACTGAACGAAGCCTCAGCAACACGTTGTCCAGCACCAGGAAATTGTAACCTCCCAGGGTCTGGAAACACATTGCACAATCCTTTCTTCAAGGCCTCCTGAAGATGTTTCATCCTCTGCTCCCTCTGTGAAGGAAGGATGAGTTCTGCAACCTTACCCTTGTAACGTGGATCAAGAAGGGTTGCCAGCCAGGAATGATCCCTCTCCTTGATACCACGAATCCTAGAGTCCTTTCGCAGGCTTTGCAGAATCAGGGAGGCCATGCAGCGTAAGTTTGCAGAGGCATTCGATTCTGAGTCCTCTGGGTCACTTAGGATTACATGATCCGTAACAACCTCCTCCCAGCCACATACAACTCCTTGGGTTTCTGGGGACTGAAAACCATCCCTTGAAGACTGCTGCTGAGTGTTATCCTCCACGTCCATGCTGACACAATCCTCCTCCTCCTCTTCTTCCTGTGTGTTTGGCGGGTCCGCAGGAATAGGATGGAATTACATTACTCAAGAGTTATTCTTCTTGATTTATTCTGTGATATTTGCTGGTTCTTTGTGTGGGAGTCCTGGACTAGCTCAGACGTGAGTTTTGCACAGCATCAACAGCAAGAGAGGCTAGCTGCAAGGAGATCACTTACACCGCAAACATGGAAGCAAACAGCTGATAAAGGACAACAGGATTTTTCCCGTACGCTACACGTAGTGGCTTATACTGTGAAGGTGAAATACCTCCTTGTGGGGTGAATAATTGTGGTGAGTGTGTTTCCTATGGGGCACCTTTTAAGAAGCACCGAATAACAGTTGTGAAGAACACTTTGTCTTTTTATTATCTGTATAATATTTGGACTTGGACTAGTGTACCAGCACGGTTTACCAGAGGACTTTATATATATGCTGAGCCTAGTGCAATACACCATCATCACAGTAGAATATTGGTTTCAATTGCGGTCATTGCACAGGAGCAAATATACCTACTTTTCAGTGCACCAATACTCTTTTTGTGATTTATGCTTTTCATTACATTGGACAATTTGATTTAGATTGTGGTTCTCTGCACAGGAGGCACACATCATTGCATGGGCACCAATTTGTCACTCAGGATTAGCATATGAGATTGTGAGCACAATTGTATAGTTTTTTTGCACTTTTGTTTCATTTGTCAGTTACCACAGTAACAGCATATCAGGTTGTTATAATTATTCAGATATTTGCATTACTTGCACATATTTAGCACCTTTGCATATTTTGCACTTGATTTGCATTTTTGCACTTTGTTACAGCATTTATTTGCACAGGGTTTTGAGTACCCCAAGTCTAGAACAGCGTCACTTCTACCCCTCTTTCCTCCTATCTGGGCCCGCAGGAATACTATCTGGATAAAGGGGGCCTTGAGAGGTAAGGTAAGTCCTCCTCTTCCTCCCACTGTTCTGCCTCAAGTGCCCTGTCCATTATTTCACGAAGCATGTGCTCCAACAGGAAGACAAGAGGGACAGTATCACTGATGCATGCATTGTCGCTGCTCACCATCCTTGTGGCCTCCTCAAATGGTGACAGGACAGTGCATGCATCCTTGATCAGTAGCCACTGGCATGACGAAAAAAAGCCAAGCCCTGTCCTGGTGCTATACTCTCACAGGTACTCATTGATGGCCCTCTGCTGCGAGTGCAGCCGCTGCAGCATTGCCAACGTTGAGTTCCACCTAGTGGGCATGTCACAAATGAGGCGGTTGGTGGGCAGGTTGCATTCCCTTTGAACGTCAGCCAGCCGAGCACTGGCATTTTATGACTGGCAGAAATGACCACAGACTTTTCTGGCCTGCCTCAGGAGATCCTGTAAGCCTGGGTACCTGCCCAAGAACTGCTGCACCACCAAATTCAGGACGTGTGCCAAACATGGGACATGGGTCAAGTGTCCCTGTTGGAGGGATCGAGAGAAGGTTGGTGCCATTGTCGCATACAACTATTCCTGGCTGAAGCTGGCGTGGCGTCAACCACCTCTGAGCCTGCCCCTGCAGAGCTGACAGAATCTCTGCCCCAGTGTGGCTCCTGTCCCCTAAGCAGACCAACTTAAGCACTGCATGGCATCTTTTTGCCTGAGTGCTTTCCTAGGCTTGCCTTGAATGCTTACGGAGCACCGCTGGTTCAGAGGACAAATCTTCAGAAGAGGCCATAGAGGAAGAAGAAGAGGAGGGGGTAGAGGAGAGAGCTGTGGCAGAATCACCACTAGCATTTTGGAGGCGTGGTGGTGGAACAAGCTCCAACAATACTGAACCCTGTCCTGCATCCTTCCCAGCTGCCAGCAGAGTTACACAGTGTGCTGTGAAGGAAAGGTAACGTCCCTGCCCATGCCTACTAGACCATGAGTCAGCGGTAATATGCACCTTACTGCTGACTGCCCTGTCCAACGAGGCCAAAACATTGCCTTCCACATGCCGGTAGAGAGCCAGAACGGCCTTCCGTGAAAAAAAATTGAGTTTTGGAACCTGCCACTGAGGTACAGCACATTCCACAAATTCACGAAAGGTGGCAGAGTCTACCAGCTGAAAAGGCAGCAGTTGCAGTGCTAGCAATTTGGCCAAGCTAGTATTCAGACGCTGAGCATGTGGATGGCTGGGTCTGAATTTCTTTCGACGGTTTAGCAACTGGGGTAGGGAAATTTGCCTGCTAAAATCAGAAGTAGGTGTACTGATAGCAGATTGGCTGCAACTTCTTGGGATACCTTCATTCCTCTCAGTGCAGGTTTTTGAGAGGACTGAAGGTATAGTGAGGTTGGAGATCCCAGATGAGGAGCAAGGAGAAGTCCGTCTTTTTTTTTTATGTGGGTCTTTCAAGTGCTGTTGCCAAGGACTGCTAGGGAGGTCGTCAAATGTCTGGTCAAGCATGTGGTGCCCAAGCGGCTGCTGTTCTGGCCACGATTGACCCGCTTCAGACATAGGTTTCAAACAACAACGGTGCGATCTGCTGCACACGTGTCAACGAAGGCCCACACCAAGGAACTTTTCAAAATCAGCGGGGAGTCAGCAGCGCCCTGCACTGTGTACACAACCAGAAAATTAGTAGCAACTGCACTACGGCTGCACTGTATTGTGTACTGTGTACACCACCAGAAGTGTAGTAGCAACTGAACTATGGCTGCACTGTATTGTGTAATGTGTACACCACCAGAAAAGTAGTAGCAACTGCACTACGGTTGCACTGTATTGTGTACACCACCAGAAGTGTAGTAGCAACTGCACTACGGCTGCACTGTATTGTGTAATGTATACACAACCAGAAAAAGTAGTAGCAACTTCAGTACGGCTGCACTGTATTGTGTACTGTGTACACCACCAAAAGTGTAGTAGCAACAGTAAAAATAGTACACCACAGAATGCACGGTAGAATGTAGATATAGGCTACAATGGATCCTGCAGAGTATATATATATATATATATATATATATATTAGACTGTACATATATTTATATATATATATATATATATATATATATATATATATATATATATATATATATATATATATATATCTATCTATCTATCTATATATCAAATACACTGCCACTAACCGAATCTGCTTAATCTAAATTACACTATCTCTCGGTCCATGCCAACAACACTGCATAGGGCCACCGCGTAGGCAGTCTTATATAGTGTGAGGCATTGACTTAGTCCCCCTGAGCCATGATTGGCCAAAGGCACCCTTCCTTTGGCCAATTATGGCTCTCTTAGCAGAGGGCGCTGGGATTGGCCAAAGCATGCAGGTCAGGTGCATGCTTTGGCCAATCATACAGCAATGCACTGCAATCTCGCAGTGCATTATGGGGCGTTCCACGGGCGCTCAAATTTTCCGCGAACAATTAAGTCCCTCTGAACCCAGGCGTAGATTAATTTTTGTGCCATCAAATATTAACACAAAAAAGGGCATTTTTCCTGAAATCATTAAATCAAGGAATTATATTTAGAGACTTGTGGACTTTAAAGCGGACCTTCAGTAATTTTTTCATCTTTCCATCTATTACATTTTCTGGCCTTGTTGTTTTAACTTTGGGTAGTAAAAAAATTTTTCTGCTAGTAAATATCTTATACAGCCTACTTTCTGTTTCTTGTCTGGTCATTAGCCTAGGCTTATGACATCATGCACAGCTCTCTCTCTCACTCTCATGAGAGTTTCCCAGGAAGGGAGGGGGGATGAGTCATAAGAGGTCCAATGAAAGGGCTGCAGAGCTGGAGGTGTGCCTCTGTGTAAATCCAAGAAGTGAACAAGCAGCAGCTTCAACTGCCTACGGTTAAAATGGATTTTATGGAAACATTAAAATCTTCATTGTTTGCAAGACATGACTGTAACCCCCTCAAAAAGTATACATTTTCAGAAATAATGTTCAAATGAATGCCATTTTCCAAATGAAAAGCACTGTTAGAATTTGTTAATCAAGAAAGATTTTCCTGCTCCTTTGAATTTTCTTGTTACTGTGCTCAAAAACAAATGTCAATTTAACCCCTTTAATGAACTTTGTTAAAATGAAAGAACAAAATTCTACTAGTGTATAGCCAGCTTAATGGTCAGATTAGAACTTTCATTAATTTAAAACTTTTAAAATCTCAGTTTGTGTTTATGTAAATAATAAACATTAGCTGCTTTGTGCATTAGTATTTCCCAGAGCGGCTCCAAACCCCGTCTTCTGGGATCCCCTACTGTAACTCTAGGCTCCTCCTCTTAGTGCGCATGTTTGTTTTTTTTTACTTTCCCTTCTTTTTCCTCTTTCGTTTTTACCTAGTGCATATATTTAAACATGTTATGATGTTTGCTTACGTGTTCATTTTGTCTTATTTGAATTGATATATTGTTTGTATTGTTCATTAACTGTAAGGTTTATAAACATTAAAAAGTGGATCCTGAAGAAGCCCTCATCTCGGGCGAAACACGTCTATCCATATCCTCTGGAACTTCTCATGTGAATGACTGTATTGTACGGCGATGTGTAAGAAATCCACATTTTTTAAATGAAATTTGTACTCTTTGTTTTTAACATTTTGTATAAATTAAAATATATTGATCCTATTTATGACGATAGTAATTGTCTGGTGGGCACACTAAAAATCCCTGTCTCCCAGAGCCTCCCCTCTTTGGGAGATTTGGGATACATCTCTTTTCCATTAATTATTCAAGGGATTTTGCCAAGATTTTTTGTACAGGCTCCCCCACCGAATGCTCTCTGTGTGAATCGTGTGAACATGCAGTCAAGAACATAAAGGCCTTATTTACATGAGCATGGGATTATATGCAAGAAAACACACCAAGGGAAGTGCCAGAACTTGAGCAATTAACCTCATTATTGAAATGAAATATTAATAATAAATGAATGCAAGATGCTTGAGAAGGGAGGGGGGGCATGGAAGGAAGAGGGAACAGGAAGTACTCTTTGTACCAGCGCAGTCATTGAGAGTTCCCTGTGTATTCAACACTGACCCTGCGGGTGCTTGCAGCCTCCTTCCCCCAGCATATTGCCACAAGCAGCGTTTACTTAGACTGGAGTGGGATATTTCAAATCTGGGAAGAGATAGAGCTCTGGCAAGGCCATCTTGGACTCTGCTGTGGAATTTGAAAACCATGCTAATTCATTGTACATGTGAGTGCATTCATTTATTTTTTACATTTCATTCCAATAAAGAGTTTAATTGTGCTCGTTCTTACACTCCCCTTGTTTTTAGGTTAGCCACATATCCTTGTCATACCCTGAGGGATGGCTGCAGACATATTAGCGTTTTAACCACTTTGCGTCGTTATACGTCGGTACTTTGAAGAGGAGTATCGTTGTTATGGCAGCAGCTATCCTCTTCTTCAGCGGGCAGTCCGCTTCAAGATAAAAGTGGTCTCTGTGGTGGACTCACCGCCAGATCACTTTTATCGGCGGTGGGAGAGGAGCCCCTCATCCTGCCGCGCTGCGGTGCCCTTCAACGCTTACCGGAGCTGTCGGTAGCGGTAGAGCCAATCGGATTCTCTCCCTAGCCTGACATGGAGACAAGTGAGGGGAAGATGGCCCTCCACCCATCTCTATACAATTACAGGTGCATCAAAACGTCACTTCCACCCATAGCTCTTAAAGGGCCATTTTTAAAAAAAAAATTTTAAATGACAAAATTTTTATTGCATTTTAGTGTAAATATGAGATCTGAGTTTTTTTTACCCCAGATCTCATATTTAAGGGGTCCTGAAACTGATCTGGGAATTGTATGTTCCACGATGCACAGGCAGCTGGGTCCTGGAGAAATCTTCACTGCAGGAATGCCTGTCTTCTTCCTGGCTCTGAACTTACAGCACTGCAATGAATAACAGCTTTGGGTGTTCAAACAGAAAAACAGTAAAGATGATTCAGTGGGGACATGCTCCCTTCTTTCTCCATTGAAGCATTTAATTGACTACACTACCTGAAACATGATCTGTGAATGGAGGAGAGTCTAATCAGTCACAGGATTCTCTTCCCATTCACAGATCATGTTATGAGTGGTGTAACAACCGAAATACAGTACTTTTCTCAATGTAGGAGCAGGGAGGAGGGCTCTTGTCCCAGTCAGACCATCTGTACTGCTGTTCTGCCTGAAGACCCAAAGCAGTTAACCATTGCAGCACCAGAATAGGGACAGGAAGAGGACAGACATCCCTGCAGTGAACATTTCTCTAGGATCCAGCTGCTTGCAGAACATGCAAAATATTTCATAACCGGTAAGTGATGTGCCCAAAGCTGAAGGGGATTTTTTCTATACAAAAGTTTAGATGCAAACACTAATTGGACAACATTTATCTTGCAAAAGCACTGCATACTAATACACAACTGCCATGTTTATTTACATTTTTTTACAAAAAATGTATTTCAATTTTTTTACAAAAAGCACTTATTATACCATCTTTTCATCTTTTGGTGCAGCCTCTTTGCAGCCACTTCCTGTCTATATGCACATGTTCAAGTGTCAGCTGCATGTCATTGGCCAGGAAGTACAACTGGGAGCAAAAGCCTTAGCAACCTGTAGCAGGATGTGAACAAGGACCTTAATGGCAGGATAACCAGGTATTGTTTAAGGGGAAGCTTGAAGATGTAAGAGATATTGAAATACACTTTAAAAATTACATAAGGTTCTAAAATTCTAATGGATTTTGGAAGATTGTGTTTGAATCGACTTTATACAAATAGCAAAGCGATAGTTTTGGCACGTTTAAATTGGAAGCAATATAGCATATGCTAGAATTCCTCCTTAAATCATATACCCTTCCTATCTACTCTAACATACTGATGGCAAGCTAGGATGAATAACCAATTCCAAAAATGATATGCAATGAAAAACATGAGGTGGATAGCAAACATATGAGAACATATTAAACAGATCCAAGAATCCAGCAGATTAAGCATATGGTGCTATCACTGTAACAGGAGTTTCTGGAAACAGGCGGAAAAAATTAAAAAAAAATAAAAATCAGTACACTTCACTCTGCATAGATGCTGAGCCTCCAACCCAAGGCAGATAAGAACTGATGCAGACTGCAATGGAGGGGAAGCTTGCCAGCATTTTAGGTACAGTCCCAGATTTCATATTATGTTTCATTTATTTCCATATCAGTCATATGAAGCTGGAAAAAATAGGAACTAGGAGATCTAGCTTGCTTGGTTGTATTTGCCAGGCAAATCTGTGGAAATAAACACATACATTTAAAGAATATGTAATCCAACAAATTTATATTCCTGATGTGTGCCTGCTGTAGAAGTACTTGTATGAGAAAGTAGCCTGTTTTCTTTTTTTCTTTCTTTGCGCACTGTGATCGCCTGTGTTGTTCGATCACATATCCTAGTAAAGGGCCAATCACAGCGGCCCTTTACCAAGTGATCAGCTGTGTCCGATCACAGTGTAAACAGAATTGCTGGATATTGGCAGTACTTTTCTCAAGTGCAGTCACAGCGTGAGGAGAGGAGAGCCAGTAACCGACAATCCTGAAAGAGGACATGCACACAGATAATCAGGGTACTGATCATTAAGGATGAGCTCCGGCGTGTTCACACACCCCACGTGAAGAGCCCTCCAGGAAGTCGGCACTGCGCTGCGCTAATCACAGGCAGTGAGACATTTCCCGATCTCTGCATCGGGACAATGTCTCACTGCCTGTGATTAGTGCAGCGCAGTGCCGACTTCCTGGCGGGCTCTTCACGTGTTGTGTGTGAACACCCTGGAGCCCATCCTTACTGATCATCAGTGCCCTGATTTTCAGTGCAGCCCTATCAGTGCCATTAACCACTTACGGACCGTTATACATCAGTATTGCCATAACCCAGTATCTTCTTCTTCAGCGGGCGGTCCGATTTCAGATAAAAGTGGTCTCTGTGGCGGATTTGCCGCAAGATCACTTTTATCAGCGGCTGGAGAGGTGCCCACCCCCTCCCGCCGCGCTCAGGTGCCGCCGACAGAGGCAGAGGCGATCGGGTCCTTTCCCCTCTGTGGTATAGAGCTGAGTGAGGGGAAGATGGCCCCGGCTCAGCTCCATATCACTGCAGGGCGGAAGCGACGTCAAAGCGTCGCTTCCGCCCATAGCTCTTAAAGCAACATTTTTTTTTTTTTTCAAACGACATTTTATTTGATTTTTTTTTTATTGCATTTTAGTGTAAATATGAGATCTGAGTTTTTTTTTACCCCAGATCTCATATTTAAGAGATCATGTCATGCTTTTTTTCTATTACAAGGAATGTTTACATTCCTTGTAATAGGAATAAAAGTGACAGAAATTTTTTTTTTAAAGAACAGTGTAAAAATAAAAAATAAAAGGTAAAATAAATAAGAAAAAAAAAAATTTAAACCCGCCCCGTCCCACCTCGTCCCGCCCCGTCCCGACGAGCTCGCACGCAGAAGCGAACGCATACGTGAGTAGCGCCCGCATATGAAAACGGTGTTCAAACCACACATGTGAGGTATCGCCATGATCATTAGAGCGAGAGCAATAATTATAGCCCTAGACCTCCTCTGTAACTCAAAACATGCAACCTGTAGAATTTATAAACTTTGCATATGGAGATTTTTAAGGGTAAAAGTTTGTCGCCATTCTACGAGCGGGAGCCATTTTTGAAGCGTGACATGTTCAGTATCAATTTACTCGGCACAACATCATCTTTCACAATATAAAAAAAATTGGGCTAAATTTACTGTTGTCTTATTTTTTATTTCAAAAAGGTGTATTTTTTCCCAAAAAAGTGCGCTTGTAAGACCGCTGCACAAATATGGTGTGACAGAAAGTATTGCAACAACGCCATTTTATTCTATAGGGTGTTTTTCTATAGAAAAAAATATATGTAATGTTTGGGGGTTCTAAGTAATTTTCTAGCAAAAAAAATTATTTTAACTTAGGCCCGGTCTTAAAGTGGTTAATGCTGCCTATCAGTGCCTCCTCAATAGTGCCACCTATTAATGCCCATTAGTGCTGCCTTATCAGTACCCCCTGATCAGTGCTACCTCATCAGTACCCATCAGTGCTGCCTCATCAGTGCCACCTATCAGTGACCATCAGTGCAGCCTCATAAGTGCACATCAGTAAGAGCCCTTTCACACTGGGGCGGTTTGCAGGCGCTATTGCGCTATTGCGCCTGCAAACTGACCCGAAAGTGCAGCTGCTTTCATTCCAGTGTGAAAGCCCCGAGGGTTTTCACACTGGAGCGATGCGCTGGCAGGACGGTAAAAAAAGTCCTGCCAGCAGCATCTTCGGAGCGGTGAAGGAGCGGAGTGTATACCGCTCCTTCACCGCTCGTGCCCATTGAAATCAATGGGATGGCGTGGCTATACCGCCAGCAAAGCGCCTCTGCAGAGGCGCTTTGCGGTGGTATTTAACCCTTTCTCGGCCGCTAGCGGGGGGTAAAACCGCCCCGCTAGTGGCCGAATACCGATGGTAAAACGCCGCTAATAATATCGGCGTTTTACCGCCGACGCCGCCCCCGCCCCAGTGTGAAAGGGCTCTTAAGTGAGAAAAAATTACTCATCTGCAGAATTTTAAAACTGAAACTAGGATTTTTTTTTTCAAAATTTTCTGTCTTTTTTAATTTGTTTAGCAAAAAAAACCCAGTGGTAATTAAATACCACCAAAAGAAAGCTCTGTCTCAAAAAAAATGGTCTGGTCAGGAAGGGTGTATAAGTGCCCAGTAAGCAAGAGGTTAAAAATACCTTCCTAACCATTTTTTGTAATACAAAAATTAATTAAAATTTCACATTTCCTGAACGTTTAAGTGAGCGTAAACGATCACCTTGTAAAACAAACCATTCAGGTAAAATGATAAATGACAGGCAAAACATTTTTGTATAGATATAAAAAAAACAAAAAAAAAACATTATAAATACCCTTTTCTCTTTTTTTTATAAGTGATCACATTCCCTCTGTTCTCAGCTGCATAAGAGCTGGGGGGAGGAGAAGCAGCAGCACACTGAGCTTCCCAGTAAATGGCTGTGCAGCGGGGGCTTGTCAGGACAAGTCTGATCATTGGAGGAGAGTACACTGAGTTCCCAGCATGGCTAAAGAACTGACCACAATGTTCTCTCCTGCTTAGTGTGGTCAGTCTTTAATAGGAAAGAAGAGGGACAGACAGGACTAGCAGAAACACCAGAGATTTCACACAAAGCAATACAAAGAGAACAGGATACTTTCTCATACAAGTACATGGTACAGCAGGCACATATCAGGAATATGAAGTGTTGGGGTAATAAACGCTTTCATGCATTCTGAATTTTTTGTGTGTGCTAGATCATTTGCTTTATTGTTGCAGCATAGGCATTGGATTTAAAAAGCGTTCGAAAAGCTTCAATAACAAAGCATGTAAAAAGAAGCATATCCCCTTGGAGCACTTGATAGCTAAGGAGTCTTGGCCAGGTTCTTCCAGCCAGTGGACCACAATAAAATCCACTCTATTGGTGCATACGTGCAACCCAGGGGCAGGATTGTTAAGCCAGTTCCTAGCCCAAATGCCTACTCAGTTTTGCAAAGAAGGTGCAGCAAAGCCCAAGACCATTGCACCAGCTTTATTATGGGCATCCAGCACATCCTCCTTAGTAGGCCTGATCAAGAGCAAACATTACTTCACTGCTCACTAGGGATGAGCCGAACACCCCCCGGTTCGGTTCGCACCAGAACCCGCGAACGGACCGAAAGTTCGCACGAACGTTAGAACCCCATTGACGTCTATGGGACTCGAACGTTCGAAATCAAAAGTGCTCATTTTAAAGGCTAATTTGCATGGTATTGTCCTAAAAAGGGTTTGGGGACCCGGGTCCTACCCCAGGGGACATGTATCAATGCAAAAAAAACTTTTAAAAACGGCCGTTTTTTCGGGAGCAGTGATTTTAATGATGCTTAAAGTAAAAAAAAAAAAAGTGAAATATTCCTTTAAATATCGTACCTGGGGGGTGTCTATAGTATGCCTGTAAAGTGACGCGTGTTTCCCATGTTTAGAACAGTCCCTGCACCAAATGTCATTTTTAAAGGAAAAAATCTCATTTAAAACTGCTTGCGGGTTTAATGTCATGTCGGGTCATGGCAATATAGATGAAAATCAGTGAGACAAACGGCATGGGTACCCCCCAGTCCATTACCAGGCCCTTTGGGTCTTGTATGGATATTAAGGGGAACCCCGCACCCAAATTAAAATAAGGAAAGGTGTGGGGCCACCAGGCCCTATATACTCTGAACAGCAGTATACAGGCGGTGCAAACAAGACAGGGACTGTAGGTTTGTTGTTAAGTAGAATCTGTTTGTAATTTTGAACATTTTTAACGTGTTTAGCTCCAGCCAAAAAATCTTTTCTAAGCTTTTTGGAAAACATAGGGAAGGGTTATCACCCCTGTGACATTTGTTTTGCTGTCTTTCCTCCTCTTCAGAAGATTTCACCTCACTTTTTTGTCCCAATGAAAAATGTTTTTTGAAAATTTGGGTTTTTTTGTGGAACAAGGATTGGAAAGCATCAGTGGAAAGGAGAAATTGTTTTCCCATATTAACTCTTACAGGAGAGAATTTCCCTTCCTAGGGGTAGATTTCATCTCACTTCCTGTTGTCTCCTTCCGTTTGCAAGTAGGAGTCGTTTGTAAGTTAGATGTTTGAAAGTAGGGTCCTGCCCTATATACTCAGCAGAAATTTGGGCCTTAGGTGTTGCTGTGGCCACAACACTGTAAGCCCTCACAGGGCCCTGCTGTGAAATATTAGATCAAGAATTGTAATTACATGCCCCTGTTGAACAGGAGCTGAAAAATTAGGCCTTAGGCACTGGTGCTGGTGCCACAACACTGCAACCCCTCACAGACACTCTAGTTGGAACGCAGGAACGAGCCCTGCTGCAAATTATTGCTTCAAAAATTGTAATTACACGCCCCTGTTAGACAGGGGCAGAAAAATTGGGCCTTAGGCACTGGTGCTGGTGCCACAACACTGCAACCCCTCACAGACACTCTAGTTGGAACGCAGGAACGAGCCCTGCTGCAAAGTATTGCATCAAAAATTGTAATTACACGCCCCTGTTAGACAGGGGCAGAAAAATTGGGCCCTAGGCACTGGTGCTGGTGCCACAACACTGCAACCCCTCACAGACACTCTAGTTGGAATGCAGGAACGAGCCCTGCTGCAAAGTATTACATCAAAAATTGTAATTACACGCCCCTGTTAAACAGGGGCTGAAAAATTGTGCCTTAGGCACTGGTGGTGGCGCCCAGAACCAAAAATGTTCTTACAAGCTATCAGCGTGATGATTGAGGAGGAAGAGGATAATTACTCAGGGATAGTCACTCAGCATCAGCATAGGCAGTCTTTGAAGGGATCTGAGATTTCAAAAAAAATTATTCGGTTACATCAGCATCAGGTGCTTGGTAGCTGGTGGTGATCCAAGACTCATTCATTTTTATGAAGGTCAGCCGATCGACCGAGTCGGTGGACAGACGCACCCTGTGATCGGTTACCACGCCTCCAGCAGCACTGAATGTGCGTTCCGAAAGAACGCTGGATGCAGGACAGGCCAGTAGCTCAATTGCATACTGTGCAAGCTCTGGCCAGTGATCCATCCTCAAGACCCAGTAACCCAGAGGATTTTCGGTGGGAAAGGTGTCCAAGTCTGATCTTGCCCCTAGGTATTCCTGCACCATGTAAAACAGACGCTGGCGATGGTTGCTGGAACCGATCATACCTTGGGGCTGCGGACCAAAAAATTGTCTGAACGCATCGGTCAGACGGCCACCTTCTCCACCGCTCCTTCTTTGACTGACCGAAGCCTCAGCAACACGTTGTCCAGAAACAGGAGTTTGTAACCTCCCAGTCTCTGGGAACGCGTTGCACAGACCTTTCTGCAAGGCCTCCCGAAGATGTTTCATCCTCTGCTCCCTCTGCGATGGCAAGATAAGGTCCGCAACCTTACCCTTGTAACGTGGATCAAGGAGGGTTGCCAGCCAGTATTGGTCCTTCTCCTTGATACCACGAATACGAGGATCCTTACGCAGGCTTTGCAGGATCAGGGAGGCCATGCAGCGTAGGTTTGCTGAGGCATTCGGTCCGGAGTCCTCTGGGTCACTAAGAACGACATGGTCCGCAGCCACCTCCTCCCAGCCACGTACAAGTCCATGTGTTTCTTGGGACTGATCCCTTAAAGACTGCTGCTGATGCTGAGTGCCAGGCTCCACCTCCATACTGACACAATCTTCCTCCTCCTCCTCTTCCTCCTCGTCCTCTTCCTGTGTGATCGGCGGGCACGCAGGAACACTGTCTGGATAAAGGGGGCCTTGAGAGCTAAGGAAGTCCTCCTCTTCCTGCCTCTGTTCTGCCTCAAGTGCCCTGTCCATTATTCCACGCAGCGTGTGCTCCAACAGGTGGACAAGGGGGACAGTGTCACTGATGCATGCACTGTCACTGCTCACCATCCTCGTGGCCTCCTCGAATGGTGACAGGACAGTGCATGCATCCCTGATCATGGCCCACTGGCGTGGGGAAAAAAAACCAAGCTCCCCTGACCCTGTCCTGGTGCCATAGTCGCACAGGTACTCATTGATGGCCCTCTGCTGCGTGTGCAGCCGCTGCAGCATGGCCAACGTTGAGTTCCACCTGGTGGGCATGTCACAGATTAGGCGGTTCTTGGGCAGGTTAAACTCCTTTTGGAGGTCCGTCAGCCGAGCACTGGCATTATATGACCGGCGGAAATGCACACAGACTTTCCTGGCCTGCCTCAGGACATCCTGTAAGCCCGGGTACCTGCCCAAGAACCGCTGCACCACCAAGTTAAGGACGTGAGCCAAACAGGGCACATGGGTCATTTGTCCCTGTCGGAGGGCAGAGAGGAGGTTGGTGCCATTGTCGCAAACCACCATTCCTGCCTTAAGTTGGCGTGGCGTCAACCACCTCTGAACCTGCCCCTGCAGAGCTGACAGAACCTCTGCCCCAGTGTGGCTCCTGTCCCCCAAGCACACCAGCTCAAGCACCGCATGGCATCTTTTGGCCTGCGTACTTGCGTAGCCCCTTGAACGCCTACGGAGCACCGCTGGTTCCGAGGAAGAGGCCATGGAGGAAGAAGAAGAGGAGGGGGTGGAGGAGAGAGGTGTGTCACAATCAGCATTTTGGAGGCGTGGTGGCGGAACAACCTCCAACACTACTGCACCTTGTCCTGCATCCTTCCCAGCTGCCAGCAGAGTCACCCAATGCGCCGTGAAACTTAGGTAACGTCCCTGTCCATGCCTGCTGGACCATGAGTCAGCGGTAATATGCACCTTACCGCTGACCGCCCTGTCCAGCGAGGCATGGACATTGCCTTCCACATGCCGGTAGAGAGCCGGAATCGCCTTCCGTGAGAAAAAGTGGCGTTTGGGTACCTGCCACTGAGGAACCGCACATTCCACAAACTCACGGAAGGGGGCAGAGTCTACCAACTGAAAAGGCAGCAGTTGAAGTGCTAGCAATTTTGCCAAGCTAGCATTCAACCGCTGGGCATGTGGATGGCTGGGAGCAAACTTCTTTCGGCGGTGCAGCAGCTGGGGCAGGGAAATTTGCCTGGTACAATCTGACGTCGGTGTACCAAAAGCAGATTGCCCACAAGTACTTGGCTGTGACACACCTAATTCTACACCTTCATTCCTCTCACTGCAGGTCTCAGAGAGGACTGAAGGTCTAGTGGGGTTGGAAATCTCAGCTGATGAGGAGCAAGGAGAGATCCTCTTTGTTCTTTGGTGTGGGTCTTTTAGATACGCTTGCCAACGAACTGCATGGCAGGTCAACATATGTCTGGTCAAGCATGTGGTACCCAAGCGGGAGATATTTTGGCCACGCGAGATACGCTTGAGACATATGTTGCAAATAGCAGCGGTGCGATCTGATGCACTCGTCTCAAAAAAGGCCCACACCAAAGAACTTTTTGAATAACGCGCAGAGACTGCAGCGCCCTGCACATGTGGAGCTTTGGGGTGTGATGCAGTCAATGTGCTGCCCTTAGGCTGGCCCCTGGAGGGCATCCTGCCTCGTTGGTGATGTGCTGCCGCCTCCTCCTCCTCCTCCTCCTCCTCCTCCTCTCTCCTATCAGGCACCCACGTTGAGTCAGTGACCTCATCATCCCCTCCCTCCTCATCACTGGAGCAAACCTGGCAGTATGCTGCAGCAGGGGGAGCATGACTGCCAGATTGCTGTCCTTCTTGGGCACCCCCTCTGTCCGCGCTCATGTTACTGCCTTCATCGAGCTCAGTATCGTCATCAGAGCCTTCCAAACGCTGGGCATCCTCCTGGAGCATGTACCCAACACTGTGGTCAAACAGTTCGAGGGAATCCTCATGAGGACATGGTGGAGCTAGGGAAGGAGTCACTGATGACATTGAGCTGAGGGAAGAGGCCGCTGCTTTGCCAGACAAAGCACCCTGGGCATGGGTGAGAGAGGATGAGGAGGATGAGGACGGCTTGGTCATCCACTCGACCAAGTCTTCCGCATGTTGCGGCTCAACATGGCCAGCTGCCGAAAAAAAGGCCAAGCGTGTCCCATGGCCACGTGCTGATGAGGATGCACCGTCTCCACGACCAGCACTAGACACAGAGCCTGCTTGCCCTCTCTTATTGGCTTGTGACTGTCTGCCTCTCCTTCTTGGCCTTCCAGACATACTAATGGCCTGTAGCTGCACTAAGCTGGGATAGAACACCTGTAATTTTCTTCAAGTAGCTTTATATACTGTAACCAGACAAGCCTGCCTGTCAGTAGGAAGATAACAGGAACGGATCTAGCTGAACACTGTGAGCAGGACGCACTGTACTAAATGTAAATAGTCTAGCTGCCTGACCGTGGTACTAATAGGATCAAATAGAACACCTGTAATTTTCTTCAGGTAGCTTTATATACTGTAACCAGACAAGCCTGCCTGTCAGTAGGAAGATAACAGGAACGGATCTAGCTGTACACTGTGAGCAGGACGCACTGTACTAAATGTAAATAGTCTAGCTGCCTGACCGTGGTACTAATAGGATCAAATAGAACACCTGTAATTTTCTTCAGGTAGCTTTATATACTGTAACCAGACAAGCCTGCCTGTCAGTAGGAAGATAACAGGAACGGATCTAGCTGAACACTGTGAGCAGGACGCACTGTACTAAATGTAAATAGTCTAGCTGCCTGACCGTGGTACTAATAGGATCAAATAGAACACCTGTAATTTTCTTCAGGTAGCTTTATATACTGTAACCAGACAAGCCTGCCGGTCAGTAGGAATTTAACAGGAACGGATCTAGCTGAACACTGTGAGCAGGACGCACTGCACTAAATGTAAATAGCAGGAACGGATCTAGCTGAACACTGTGAGCAGGACGCACTGCACTAAATGTAAATAGCAGGAACGGATCTAGCTGAACACTGTGAGCAGGACGCACTGCACTAAATGTAAATAGCAGGAACGGATCTAGCTGAACACTGTGAGCAGGACGCACTGCACTAAATGTAAATAGCAGGAACGGATCTAGCTGAACACTGTGAGCAGGACGCACTGCACTAAATGTAAATTGCAGGAACGGATCTAGCTGAACACTGTGAGCAGGACGCACTGCACTAAATGTAAATAGTCTAGAAGATAACAGGAACGGATCTAGCTGAACACTGTGAGCAGGACGCACTGCACTAAATGTAAATAGCAGGAACGGATCTAGCTGAACACTGTGAGCAGGACGCACTGCACTAAATGTAAATAGCAGGAACGGATCTAGCTGAACACTGTGAGCAGGACGCACTGCACTAAATGTAAATTGCAGGAACGGATCTAGCTGAACACTGTGAGCAGGACGCACTGCACTAAATGTAAATAGTCTAGAAGATAACAGGAACGGATCTAGCTGAACACTGTGAGCAGGACGCACTGCACTAAATGTAAATAGCAGGAACGGATCTAGCTGAACACTGTGAGCAGGACGCACTGCATTAAATGTAAATAGTCTAGATAGAAGATAACAGGAACGGATCTAGCTAAACTGAATACAGTGTATATATATATATGCAACACCTGGGATGCATATATATACACAATACACTGTAAGTGCAGCTAACTGACTGACTGTTCTGCCTAATCTATCTAACTCAAATCAAATGACACTGTCTCTCTCTCTCTCTATCTCTCAGCACACCGGAACACACACTACACAGGGCCGCCGTGCAGGCGGCCTTATATAGTGTGGGGTGTGTACTAAATCCCCTGAGCCATAATTGGCCAAAGCCACCCTGGCTTTGGCCAATTACAGCTCTCTCTACTGACGGCGCTGTGATTGGCCAAGCATGCGGGTCATAGTGCATGCTTGGCCAATCATCAGCCAGCAATGCACTGCGATGCCGCAGTGAATTATGGGCCGTGACGCGCCACACGAATTTAGCGCGAACGGCCCATAACGTTCGCAATTCGGCGAACGATCGAACAGCCGATGTTTGAGTCGAACATGGGTTCGACTCGAACACGAAGCTCATCCCTACTGCTCACAGTGCAAGGCATTGCATTTTTTGGTGGTTCCAGGTCTGGTCCTTAGGCTAGCCCTGCTCCATGTAAGAGGACTACATTGCAGTAGCCAAAATATCCTAATGACAGCATTCATGGAACCTATTTGACTAATCCACTAGCAGGACTTCTGTCTCCAGACCACCACTCATTCCTGACAAAAGCTAGATGCTAAATATACTTCCCAGGTATAGGCTAAACCCCTCTCTCCAGAGGAATAATAATATCCAGAAAGGATCAATACAACTTGAAGTGACCCTGTCACTAGAGGGTCCAAAGTAAAACAAGAACAACCTGTAAACTAGAAAAGGTACAATTTCTGGGGAAATTGTGAAAGTGTTCTTGCCTCTACAACTGGAGTGGGCGGAGTAACTGGGTGGGGTGGAGTGGCTTGAGTAACTGTGAAAAGTGTTAAAAAGCTTAATATTTTAAAAAGTATAAATAGTAGTAAAAAAGTTCCATCATTCGCTGAAAGAGCTGAACATTTTTTTCAAAAGTAATTTTTTTTTTCAAAAATGATTTTTTTTTAATCAAAAATTATTTTTTTTTCTTCAAAAATGATTTTTTTTTTCAAAAGTAATTTTTTTTTTCAAAGGTAATTTTTTTTTTCAAAAATGAATTTTTTTATTTCAAAAATAATTTTTTTTTCGAAATTATTATTTTTTTTAAAGTAATTTTTTTTTCAAAAATAATTTTTTTTTTTCAAAAATATTTTTTTTTTCAAATATATTTTTTTTTCAAAAATAATTTTTTTTTTAAAAGAAATTTTTTTTCAAAAATATTTTTTTTTTTTTCAAAAATATTTTTTTTTTCAAAAATATATTTTTTTTTTTTTCAAAAATGATTTTTTTTTTTCCAAAAATTATTTTTTACATTTTTCAAAAAAATTTTTTTTTTTTCAAAAATATATTTTTTTTTACATGGGGCGGTCATAATGTTTTGGCTGATCATGGGGTGGTCATAATGTTTTGGCTGATCATGGGGTGGTCATAATGTTTTGGCTGATCATGGGGTTGTCAGCTTTTGTCACTTCCCACTCTAGTTTTGAACATTTCGCCATTCATTCCTATGGGACCAATTTCGCCGCAAAAACGTCATTTCGTGGACCATTCGGCAAAACATTCCACAAAGTAATAACACACCAATCGGGAACAATCCGCTCGTTTCGGTATATTACTTGTCTCTGTAGTGTGAAAACTGTGGGAGGAGTCTACAAGCATTATCAAGTCTAGCAGATGAAGTCACATGCATTTGGAGTGTCTCAGCATCTTGTGTTTACAACCACTGTTTCCTAGCAACGCTCATGCCCTGTTTATGCTTCTCAAATACTGCTTCATCAAAACTGCCCCATCAGAATTACCCCATCAAAACTGCCCCATCATATTCCTCTATTATAAATCAGTACATGGTGTGTCTGTCCCCTCCCCCGGGCTCTGTAATCAGAACTGAGATGCTCCAGCCACCTTCCCCCCTGTGTATAACAGAAGCTTTGGTAACCATGGCAACAAAACAAACACTAACAGTACACTCTGATTAATGGCTAAAATTTCCTGAAATGACCTCTAAACAAATGGCCGTATTTTAAAAACTATACATCCTACAGCGAAGATCTTTATATTGTGAGAATCACAAGACCCAGACCTAGATTTTGATGTATAGTATGTCTCTGAAATATTAAAAATGAAGGCACAGTCGCAGTTTAGAAATTGCCCTTCAAATTTGGAGGGGGCTAGAGTGTAGTTTCAATGAATGTCAATGGACGGCGTGAGTTACAAACAAATGGTCATATTGTGAAAACTATCAGGACTATGGCTTAGCCGTGGACATGTTTAGTGGCAGCAGGGATAGCTGAACGTTTTGATATAAGATTTGTGTAGGTGGGCTTGAAAATGAGGGAGTGGCGGCAGTTTAGAAATCATGTTCTGATTTTCCAGCTTTTGTCATCTCCCACTCTAGTTTCCCCATTCATTCCTATGGGACCAATTTCGCCGCAAAAACGACGATATTTCATGAACCATTCGGCGAAACGTTCCACAAAGTAATAGCACACCATTCGGGAACAATCCGCACGTTTCGGTATATTACTTGTCTATGTAGTGTAAAAACTGTGGGAGAAGTTAGGGTGGTAAATTTGGCTATAATAATAAGAATAATATATATGTGAGATAACAGTAAGTGGTCTTGCTATGCAAGAACACTTAATAAAGATTCTAAATACTTACCTTGCCGCCAAAGGCCCATGTGTCACAACTCTGCAAATTGCTGGTGCCTGGTTGCTTCAGGTATCTGTTGCTGTCGCACATGCAGGAGGAACCACAGCATGTAATAGAGGAATCAGGTGTTCCAACAGACCCATAAATATCAGATGCCTGCAGTGGAAAAGGTCAGGATATAGCATCTTCTTTTACAGCCTGTCTGTATGTAGCACTCACCCCTAAAGGAGCGGCTAGATGTATTGCATTCCCTGTTCTTGTGCCCACAACTCTGCAAACAGCACTATGCACTCTGACACACCTCTGACACACCTGGTTAACCAAAAACTGGTCTTGTACTGGGGCCCTTTAGTGACTGTACACTGTTGGAGAGAAAGCTATGGGAAACACTGCCAGACTAATTAACTGGCTTCAATATTATTGGTAAATATCAACAGACTGGAATTAAAACCGCTTATATGTAGATCATTTATAAAAAGTAAAAAGTAAAATGGTCTTAGCAATCTTTTAAAAATAGAGATTTTCTTTTCCATTCTAACTTTAGCTCAAATCTGTCATGTATCTGTATTCTGTATTCTTGTATGCTTCATGTGCAACTGCTCTCCCAGTTCAACCTTGCTGATCACTGGAAAGGAAGCAACCCCTAATAACTGTTGTCAGAGTATTGAAATCATGCGCTGCAAGCTTCTTGTTTGTAGCAATAGCTTTGCTTTTATGGAGAAATATCAGAACATATATTTTCAGCATGGAGACAGCAACAGGAAGAAGAAGCATACAAGAGAACACAGTGAGGAAAGACAAACACTTCCTCTCATTACATTACCACAGAATACAAACTACAACACTGCAGTGTCACCTACTATTATAAACAGGTATAGTGCATATATATATATATATATATATATATATATATATATATACACACACAGTGCGGACAGAAAGTATTCAGACCCCCTTAATTTTTCACTCTTTGTCATACTGCAGCCATTTGCTAAAATCATTTAAGTTCATTTTTTTTCCTCATTAATGTACACACAGCACCCCATATTGACGGAAAAACACAGAATTGTTGTCATTTTTGCAGATTTATTAAAAAAGAAAAACTGAAATATCACATGGTCCTAAGTATTCAGACCCTTTGCTCATTATTTAGTAGAAGCACTTTTTTGATCTAATACAGCCATGAGTCTTTTTGGGAAAGATGCAAAAAGTTTTTCACACCTGGATTTGGGGATCCTCTGCCATTCCTCCTTGCAGATCCTCTCCAGTTCTGTCAGGTTGGATGGTAAATGTTGGTGAACAGCCATTTTTAGGTCTCTCCAGAGATGCTCAATTGGATTTAAGTCAGGGCTCTGGCTGGGCCATTCAAGAACAGTCATGGAGTTGTTGTGAAGCCACTCCTTTGTTATTTTAGCTGTGTGGTTAGGGTCATTGTCTTGTTGGAAGGTAAACCTTCGGCCCAGTCTGAGGTCCTGAGCACTCTGGAGAAGGCTTTCGTCCAGCATATCCCTGTACTTGCCCCATTCATCTTTCCCTCGATAGCAACCAGTCGTCCTGTCCTGTCCAGCTGAAAAACACCCCCACAGCATGATGCTGCCACCACCATGATTCACTGTTGGGACTGTATTGGACAGGTGATGAGCAGTGCCTGGTTTTATTCACACATACCGCTTAGAATTAAGGCCAAATAGTTCTATCTTGGTCTCATCAGACCAGAGAATCTTATTTCTCACCATCTTGGAGTCCTTCAGGTGTTTTTTAGCAAACTCCATGCGGGCTTTCATGTGTCTTGCACTGAGGAGAGGCTTCCATTGGGCCACTCTGCCATAAAGCCCCGACTGGTGGAGGGCTGCAGTGATGGTTGACTTTCTACAACTTTCTCCCATCTCCCAACTGCATCTCTGGAGCTCAGCCACAGTGGTCTTTGGGTTCTTCTTTACCTCTCTCACCAAGGCTCTTCTCCCCCGATAGCTCAGTTTGGCCAGACGGCTAGCTCTAGGAAGGGTTCTGGTCATCCCAAATGTCTTGCATTTAAGGATTATGGAGGCCACTGTGCTCTTAGGAACCTTAAGTGCAGCAGAAATTTTGTAACCTTGGCCAGATCTGTGCCTTGCCACAATTCTGTCTCTGAGCTCTTCAGGCAGTTCCTTTGACCTCATGATTCTCATTTACTCTGACATGCACTGTGAGCTGTAAGGTCTTATATAGACAGGTGTGTGACTTTCCTAATCAAGTCCAATCAGTATAATCAAACACAGCTGGACTCAAACAAAGGTGTAGAACCATCTCAAGGATGATCAGAAGAAATGGACAACACCTGAGTTAAATATATGAGTGGCACAGCAAAGGGTCTGAATACTTTGGACCATGTGATATTTCAGTTTTTCTTTTTTAATAAATCTGCAAAAATGTCAACAATTCTGTGTTTTTCTGTCAATATGGGGTGCTATGTGTACATTAATGAGAAAAAAAATGAACTTAAATGATTTTAGCAAATGGCTGCAATATAACAAAGTGAAAAATTTAAGGGGGTCTGAATACTTTCCGTCCCCACTGTAGTTCACAATATAAAAAGCTACTTTCTGTGGCTTCTCCAACACCCCTTCTCAACAGCATGTGCTTTGTCAAATTATATTAATTTCTAATGGAAATAACTGTGCCGTTCCTTCAATAAAGGCTTGGTCATCTCCTCTGTTAGGCAGTATTGAATGTCAATAACACCTTGCTCTTGATCATCCCTTAGTAGGTGATGCTTGACGTTGATGTGTTTGGTCCTAAGATTGACCCTTACTGATTGCGTAAGCTTTCTACATCCCTGGTTGTATTTAGAAATGGGAATTGGTTTTGACATGTTTATCTCAATGTCCTCAAAGAGTTGACAAATCCATATTGCTTCTGGACAAGCATGTGCTGCTGCAATGTACTCTGCTTCAGTTGAAGATAGAGCGACAGTTACTTGCTTTTGACTTCGGCCCAATCAGCATCCACGTATCCAACCAGTGTTGGATCTGATGTTGCTGGTAACCGTAACTTCATCTGAATTGTTCCTTTGAGGTATTTTAGCACTCTTTTTACTGCTTTCTAGTCACCCTGACAGGGAGCTGAGACTTTCCTGGATAGTATGCTCGCTGCTGCCGCTATGCCTGGTCTTGTCACAGTGGCAACATATAGCAGCTTACCAATTGCTCTGCGATACGAGTCATTGTTGGGTAGCAAGTTTTCTGCTTCATTGCTCTTTTGATAGCCTGGTTCCATAGGAGTTTTCACTTTCTTTTCATCTTGCATATGGAATTGTTCCAAGATTTCTGAGATTTTCTGAAATTGGTTGAGAAGATAACTTACATCTTCTTCTCTCTCTATTTGTATTCCCAGATAGTAGCTAATGTTCCCTAGCTCTTTGATTTCAAAGTTTTCTTTCAGCTTGTGAACTATCTGATTATAATCTCCTTCTTGTTCAAAACAGGTTATAATGTAGCCAACATAGATATAGATGTATATTCATCTGTCTTCTTGATTCCTGGAGTAGAGACAGGGGTCTGCTTTACTTCTTGAGAATCCCTCTCTGGTAAGTACTTTGTTCACTTGCTCATTCTACATCCTTGCAGATTGCTTAAGACCGTAGATGCTCTTCTGAAGTTTACACATGACAGCTTGCAGAGTGGTATCCCCTTTGTAGTTCAAGTGGATCTTCTGACTTTAGGCAGTTCAGCAGGATCTGGTGGGGAAATTGATTTAGGCATTGTGAGTCTCACCTCTTGTTCTGCCTCCTGCACAGATTTGCTTTGGTCGACCTTTTCTTCTGGTTTGCTTGGCATATTCACTTCACAGCTTTCAGGGATTGGTGTTTCTGGTGATGGGCTCTCATCAAAATAAACACTACGCCTTATTGTCACTTTGTCAGTCTTTGGGTGGAATATAGGCATATGCTTTACATCCAAACACTCTGATGTGCCCTATGCTAGGCTTTGATTCATGCCACATTTCGAATGGAGTACTTTTAACCGGTTCAATACAGGGCATTTTCACCCCCTTCCTTCCCAGGCCAATTTTTAGTTTTCAGCGCTGTCGCACTTTAAACGACAATTGCACGGTCGTGCGACGTTGTACCCAAAAAAAATTGACATCCCTTTTTTCCCACAAATAGAGCTTTCTTTTGGTGGTATTTGATCACCTCTGCGGTTTTTATTTTTTGCGCTATAAACAAAAGAAGAGCCACAATTTTGAAAAAAACACAATATTTTTTACTTTTTAATATAATAAATATCCCAATTTTTTTTAAAAAAAACTAAATTTTCCTCAGTTTCGGCCGATACGTATTCTTCTATATATTTTTGGTAAAAAAAATCGCAATAAGCGTATATTGATTCGTTTGCACAAAAGTTATAGCGTCTACAAAATACGGGATAGATTTATGGCATTTTTAAAAAAATATTATTTATTTATTTTTTTTAGCGGCGATCACGATTTTTTTTCGTGACTGCGACATTATGGCGGACACATCGGACACTTTTGACACATTTTTGGGACCATTCACATTTATACAGTGATCAGTGCTATAAAATTGCATTGATTACTGTGTAAATGTGACAGGCAGTGAAGGGGTTAACCACTAGGGGGACACAAGGGGTTAATATGTTTCCTAAGGGAGTGTTTCTAACTGTAGGGGGTGGGGACGTACAAGGGGAGGAGACCGATCAGTGTTCCGCTGTACTAGGAACACAGATCGCTCTCCTCACAACTGACAGGACGTGGATCTGTGTGTTTACACACACAGATCCACGGTCCGGGCCGGTTAACGGGCAATCGCGGGTGCCTGGCGGACATTGCGGCCGCCGGGCACACGCACCGGGTCCCAAGCAATGCGGTGCGCGCCCCCGGCGGCGCGCGCGCACCCCCTAGATGGCCGGGAATCCCAGGCCGTCATATGACGTCCACCCAGGATGGGAGATCCCATCTGTGGACGTCATATGTCTATGGCTGGGTAGGGAAGTGGTTAATGGCTCTTGAAGGTAGGTTGCAGTCATGACTGCTTCTCCTCAGTACGTGTGAGGTAGGTTGGCATCCAACAACATGGCCTGGCCATTTCTATGAGAGTTCAATTTTTTATTGCTACACCGAGGAGTGTATGGTAGGACTGTCTGGTGTATTATTCCTTGTCTCTTGAGGTATGAGGCCACTTCTTTGCTTATGTATTCTCCCCCATTGTCAGTGTGCATCATTCCCGGTTTCTGTTGGAATTTGTTGCTAGACATGGTAGTGAACGCTTGAAGTTTCTCTGATGTTTTATTCTTGTGTTTCATCAGATAAGTAGTAGTTCATCAATGTACATCAGTAGATATCTGTACCCGCCTGATGTGGGGATGTTCATTGGACCACATACATCACTGTATATGAGCTGCAGGGGGTGGGTAGTTTTTCTTTGGGATGCCTGTGGAAGGGAAGCATGTGTGGCTTTTGCTTCAATGCAGCACTTGCATTTCATGAACACTTTGCAAGGCGCTATTGTCAAATCTTTAGACAAGCCTCTCTTTATAATGTCCTGTATAGATTCTGGACTTCTGTGCCCCAGCCGCCTGTGCCATAAGTGAATATTTTTGTTGTGCAGGTCATTAGAGACTATATTGGCTTGCTTGTCTGTGGTAATGAGCCTGTATAGGTGATGATCCAGTTTTCCTTTTGCAGGGAATTGCCTATTATTGTGAATTGTGCATTCATCACCCTGGAACTTAACTGTGAGACCATTGTTTGCAAGACTTTTCGCTGATAGAAGGCTGCCTTCTAGTTCTGGAACATACAGCCCTCTCCTTACAAGAATACCCTGCTTGCTTTGTGGTGTAATGCAGTTCAGGGAGCCCCGGCCTTTACCTTCTAAAGTGATGCTTTTCCCGTTTGCTAGGAAAACTTTGTCTTTTGCACTATAATAAATGTTTGTGAAGAAGGTCTCATCGCTAGTCATGTGGCTTGTCGCACTTGAGTCTATGCACCAGCCGCGTGGCATGCCGCTCTGTGTTACTTTAAGGTGCCATTCCATGATGTGTCTGCAGTTTCCCTGTGGCTGCTTTGACTCTTTATTTTGTGGATAGCTTTAGCTTTCGCTGTTCGGCTTTCCAGATAGAACAGTCCATTTTTAAGTGACTGGTCCTTTTACAAAGAAAACAGGCTTGCTTTCTTTGTTTGCTTTGCGCCTTTGTACATCTTAAGGCTTTGTCATCATGGTGCCTATTTTCTTTCCTTGTCATATTCATCAATTAATTTGCCTTTCATATATCCTGGCGTTAGCTCCTGCTTGGGTCTGGTTTCTAAAGTGTTAATCAGAGCAGTATTTGTCTCTGAAAGGCTGCAGAGGAGCAGAGCAATAGTATTGTTATCCTTGATGTCCTTTCTGATGGCGCGTAGCTGCTCTATGATCTCTAACATAACATTCACGTGATCACACATTTGCTGGCCTTCTTCTAGTCTTATCTTATATAGCTTTCTTAGTAAAAATAACTTGCTGTTTAGACTTGAATGCTCATGCAGTTTTTGTAAAGAAGTCCACATACCTTTGGCCCTTTTCTCTGTTCTTATGTGGATAAGCCGGTCATCTTCCACTAGTAAGCTTATAGTCGCTTTTGCCTGTCTGTCTTTCCTGTCCCAGTCCTCCATCCCTCCATTTGTTGGTCTGTCTGTATTCAGCACTTGCCAAAAGTCGTCCTTGTTCAGAAGCATTTCCAGTTTAAACTTCCACCACTGGTAATTGGCATTGTTCAGCTTTGCAATCGCAAACTTCACATCTGAACCACTTGCCATCTTTCAGCAGCTTACATACAGTACTCACTGATTTGAAGAATTCTTTGCTCCAGTGCCTGCTGAGTACTGTGGGTACGCTGGTTGCGCCTGGACCCATAACCTGTTGTCAGAGTATTGAAATCATGCGCTGGAAGCTTCTTGTTTGCAGCAATAGCTTTCCTTTTATTGAGAAATATCAGAACATATCTTTTCAGCAGGAACAGGAAGAAGAAGCATACAAGAGAACACAGTGAGGAAAGACAAGCACTTCCTCTCATTACACTGTCAGCGCGAGGAGAAAAAAAAAAAACACTCACAGAGCTTTTGGTTTGATCATGTGATCAGCTGTCATTGGCTGACAGCTGATCACATGGTAAGGGGCCGGGACCGGCCCCTTACTTGGATCGGTGATCACCCGAGTCTCAGTGACCTGGTGATCACAGCGCGCTCCGCGCGTGCTCTGTGCACAGGGGAGGCCATCATATGACGGCCTCCCAGGAATTCAGGTCCGTGCTGTAGCCGTCATTCGGCTGTAGCGCGGATATCAACTGGTTAAGCCCCACAACTGGGATCCTAAAAAAATGTAAAAATAAAATAATAACTAAATGTGTAAAAATAAACAAATAAATAAATAAATAAAATGGTAAAAAATTATAAAAAAAGGTAAAATAACAAAAATTCAAAACTTCTGACCCTGTCCACTGCCCTACTGAACCTATCCACTGCTCTTCTGACAAAGTCCACTGCCATACTGACACCGTCCACTGCCCTACTGATCATGTCCACTGCATTACTGACAAAGTCCACTGCCATTTTGACACCGTCCACTGCTCTATTGACTGACACCGTTCACAGTCCTACTGACACCAGTGGCAGAACTACCAGGGTGTCATCAGTGGGAAGGGCCCGGGGGTCAGGGGTGCCCTTCATGGTTTCTTACACCGGGGTTCTTAAGGTTTTAGTTATGCCTCTGGGTCTAAGGAGGTATGTCAATGCATAAGGCTGAATTTGGAATGGAATGGGAGGTGTATTGTAGTTCACAAAAGTAAGCTGATACCATTGTTTTAGATTTCAATTCAGTGCACATGAAATTGAACAATAGTTTTTCTAACAAAATGAACAGATATTTTCTGTACTTGCAGAGAATGTACTTTGCCTGAAAAAAAAATAATAAGAAAACTAATGCAGCCACTGCATCTAAGAACTGGTAAGTTGCAATACTCTACATTTTTGTTCTTGAGTTCAGATACTGTAACATACAGAAAAAAAGGATTCAGCTTTTTATATCAGTAAAAGATTGTCTTGAACTGGTTGTGGTGCTTTACAGAGCAGTATATCAGTATCACTGGTCTTTCCACAGTCATACCTCCCAACTTTTTTGAGAAGGGAATGAGGGACACCTATTAGCAAAAGTATGTAGGCATAGGACACACCCCATGCCACACCCCCTTAAAGGAGAATTGTACCTTTTTTTTTTTTTACCTAAACCCCTAAGTGCTTTTTTTTTACCACTACTATTGCTTATATTGTCTTTTGAAATTTGCAAATGCAGCAATTTAGAAATTGGATGAAATGTTTAGCACTATGAAACACTTTTTGAAAGATAAAAAGTGCATTTTATATACAACTATATAGTTCAGACCAAAATGAGGGACAAATGAGGGACAGATGAGGTGGAAAGAGGGACAGCGGAACATTGTTTCAAATCAGGGACAGTCCCTTGAAATCAGGGACAGTTGGGAGCTATGCCACATTGTACATTTTGTTTTTAACTTTTATCTATTTTTACATTGTTTGGGCACTACTGAACATAATAGCTTATGTTGAGGGTGGATAAGAGAAATCATAGGAGTCCCTGCAGCTTATCAGCCATTGCTGCCTTCTCTGCAGGCTTTTAATTTAAAGTACACCTGTCATTTAAAATAATTTAAGCTACTCCCATGCATGAGGTGCCAGAATACATGCATTTCCTGCTCCCCATGGCACGCAACATATACATCCAGATACCAGAAAGAGTTAATTTACTGCCTAAAGTAGGAAGCTAAGAAAATGCGATGGCATTATATGGCAGCTACAGTGATTGCTGTTTCTTAAACACCATGGAGCAGAAAATTCTGTTCTCTTGAACAATTAACTTAGCAGGAAAAAAATGTTGCTTGGAAACAATTTGATACCTGTCTATTGTAAAGTATCAATCATAGTTGCCATGGTAACAACATCCTGTCTTCCTGGGGACCGATGAGGAGGCTGTTGTTACCATAGCGATCCATCAGCTAGTACAGAACAGGGTCACTGTCCATGCATATAATTTGGATAGATCTGAGATGCTGTTGCAACACCACTGTCCTTTGTGTGTTCTGTGCCTGTGATTGAGCTCTACACTCACTTAACATCCTTCAGCATTCAGGATTTAAAAAAAAAAAAAAAAAAACTCGGGAGCAGTGTAAAGAAGGGGGGGAATGATGTTTGGGAAGTAGTTGCCCTGGCAACAGAGTTAGGGCGTTTCAGAGGGTGGTTGCTATGGATATGTGGATGCTGACGACGGCTGATAAGGTTGGAAGAACAGATCGGCTTCATGCTTATCTGCAGGCTTGTCAGTCAGAGTCCCTGCCTTCCTCACCTTCACGATAGCAGCAGGGACCAGGCAGAACAAGCATAAGCCACAGGGAAAAGAAAATATATACATAGATCTAGGTATAGTGCCAGGCAGCCTGCAAACAACATAGCGGAGGAAGAGCAGGACAAGCAATACAGACTGAGAGAGACTCAGTATTTAGTAGACTGAAAGGTGACCGTGGAGGGAAAAAAAAAAAAAAAACGCTAAAGCAACACTTGAGAGATAGCTACGTGTGAGAACATTTTTATGTCTTCAATTTAGGGTAGGTGGAGCACGTGTCAAAGTGAGAAAAGCGTAGCGACAAGAAACCAAGAAGAGGGCGAGAGAATAGAGGGGGGCTAGAGAGGCATTCAATCACAGGGGCATATAAGAAAAAAAAAACAGACTGCATCTTTTTGTATTTCGAAAGAGCTTCTGCTATTGTACAACGTGAAGAGGGTGCACCTGTCCTGCCAGCTGCTTGTGACATCTTTATCCTGCTACTACTGAACATCTCTGGGGTTACCGCAGTGTGAACAAGGCATGGCTACCATCACCTGCACACGTTTCAGTGAGGAGTACCAACTGTTCGAGGAACTGGGAAAGTAAGTTGCATCTTTTATGAAAGCCCTACAGGTCAGAATAATAGGCAGTCATGTTTTAAGAAGGCAATGGTGTATTATCATAGAAGTGACATTTTGCAAAAATGGATGTTTTCTATACCTGCTTTGGTGATGATTTTGGAAAAGTTTGGGCAATTAGAAGGTAGCACTGGGCTTCTTTAAGTAGCAAGTGTACCTGAGGAGCCTTCTACTGGGTGGCATGTAGGGCTTAAAGATTCTATTATAGGAATGTTCGTTCAGGAGCTGTGAGGTGGCATGTTGATTAGAAGCTTCTAGTAGTGGCATATGGGTTTCTGTTAGGTGGCATGCTGACAAGGAGCTTCAAGAAAAAGTGGCATTTGGAATTATGTCAAGTGGCATGCTGACTAGGAGCTTCTATAAAGTGCCATTTGGACTTGTTTTTAGGTGGCATGTTCACTAGGAGCTTCTAGCAGAGGCGTCTGGACTTGTTTTAGGTGGCATATTGACTAGGAGATTCTAAAAGAGGCATTGGAGCTGTTGTTAGGTGGCATGCTAACAAGCGGCATCTAGAAGTAGCATCTGGGCTTGTGCTAGATGGAATGTTTACTAGGAGCTTCTAGAGGTGACATCTTGGCTTTTGCTAGGTAGCATGTTGGCTAGGATTTTCTAGAAGTGACATCTGCACTTGTGCCCGGGACCATATTGACTAGGTGCTTCTGTAGGTGGTATGTGTGATAAGATACATCTGTTTAGCGCCATGTGTGGCAATAAGCTTTCATAAGAAGCATGTGTGACAGTGGTATTTGATAAAATGCATGTATGGCAATGAGCTTCTATAGTGATATGTGTGCCCAGGAGCTTTAGTGGCTTGTAGGTGGCATGTGTCTTTCTTACTTGTCCTTCTCTATTGTAAAAACATGGCTGTGTTTTTAGATAGGGGGGGTCGCAAATATGCCTTAAATCTACCTGTCAAAATCTGTGTTCCTACTGGAAAAGTATGCTAGCTCTTGTAGTTTTATTGTACACTACTGCAACTCACTCCTCATTGGACTACCTTTACTTACAGTATCCCCCCTTCAGTCCATAATGAATACTGCTGCAAGACTCATCCACCTTACCAACCGTTCAGTGTCCTCCACCCCTCTCTGCTAATACCTCCACTGGCTTCCACTCACCCAATAAATAAAATTCAAAGTACTAACAATAATTTACAAAGCTGTCCACAACTCTGCCCCCAGCTACATCACTAGACTGGTCTCAAAAATACCAACCAAGCCGTTCTCTTCAGTCCTCCCAAGACCTCCTGCTCAGTAGCTCCCTTGTCAACTCCTCCCGTGCTCGCCTACAGGATTTCTCCAGAGCTTCTCCCATCCTTTGGAACTCCCTACCCCAATCTGTCCGACTGTCCCCTAATCTATCCATCTTTAGACGATCCCTGAAAACCCTTCTCTTCAAAGAAGCCTATCCTGCTTCTAACTAATACACTGTTTTACTTTCTCCATCAGCTCATCCCCCGCAGCTATTACCTTTTGTATCAATTTACCCTTCCTTTTTAGATTGTAAGCTCTAGCGAGCAGGGCCCTCTGATTCCTCTTGTACCAAATTGTAATGTAACTGTAATGTCTGCCTTCATTTTGTTAAGCGCTGCACAAACAGTTGGCGCTATATAAATCCTGTATAATAATAATAAATAATAATAATACAGCAGTCATAGCTATGGTTGGTGCACAGTATAACCTTTCCAGGTACTGTTCAGCATTATTTATAGTGATTTAAACTGCTTACTTGTTTTTGATAGTACTCTCAACCGGAAAGCACATTTTCTTCTGCTGTGATATGTAGGACTGGTGCTGAAATGCAGAAGAGCATATACAATACACACGAAGTGTTGGTCTAGTAATCAGTTCCCATCGGTGACAAGTTCCTCTTAGAAAACTGTCAGTGGCATATGGCTTTTCAGCGTACAGGGAATTGGCTCACTTTACAAGAATCAAGGGCATCCTAAACCTACCAACTGGCAGAGAGACAAGATCCTGTGCTATCTGACTGAAGACTGACAGCATTTCCTTAAATATATTATATGCATAAACACTATGTAACTCTATTTATGGATATAGCCAACATAATCCCAAAAGGAATTCAGCTTATCTATAGCCATCATATGCTAATTATACCTGGGAATGCATTTTAGATAAATATCTGTTGAATAACCCACTAAATTGTATTGCTTTACAACAACTTGGTCGCTGCACGCCACAAGTATAGAATCTGTTTATGCACTTTGAAGAATTCAGCAAGCCTATGATAAATGGCTTAATGTATTTATTATCACTATGTTGAAAATACATTATACAAAAAACTCAATCCTCAAATAACAATTTAGTTCTGCGTTGCTGAACCTTTTTTTTTTATCGGGGCCCCAAGTGACAAAGTACAGCTTTATGGTATGTTGGTGGGTTGATAGAATTGGTTTGGAAAAGAGTCCTAAAAATGAACAAAGTGCAGTTGCTCACAGCTCCTTATAGGGATTTTACCTTTCATGAATTCAGAGCAATTAGAGAAAATTGTTGGTTGTTAGTTAGGGGACTGGTTACCCTATTAAATAATGACACAACTGTCAATGTGTTATTGATCATGACTACTCTTTGAGTATTAAATGCCACTACCGTCAGTCCACCTTTGACTGTGGACTGCTAAACATAAAATTCCCCAAATGACATCAAGCTGAATTCCAAACAGCTAAATTTACAGATAAAACACATACATGAAAGCTGTTTTACTTGCCAAAGGATTAGAATTTTCTGTCTATCCAGACCTGAGGTTTTCACAGCTCTTCAACACTGCACAGCCCTAGAATGGGAGGGATCTTTCTATAGCGCATTTTCACTTTCACTTACAGGTCTTCTTCCTAATCCTACCCTATGACCCCATACACACTATTTTCTGCAGATTTTTGTCTTCAGATTTACCAAAACCATATAATATGAGGTCACACCTTAATGCCGCGTACACACGATCGGATATTCCGACAACAAAATCCTGGATTTATTTCCGACGGATGTTGGCTCAAACTTGTCTTGCATACACACAGTCACACAAATGTAATGAAATTCCGAACGTCAAGAACGCGGTGACGTACAACACGTACGACAAGCCGGAAAAAATGAAGTTCAATAGCCAGTGCGGCTCTTCTGCTTGATTCCGAGCATGCGTGGAATTTTGTGCGTCAGAATTGTGTACACACGATCGGAATTTCTGGCAACGGATTTTGTTGTCGGAAAATTTGAGAATCAGCTCTCAAATTTTTGTTGTTGGAAATTCTGACAAAAAATGTCCGATGGAGCCTACACACGGTCGGAATTTCCGACAACAACCTCCCATAGAACATTTGTTGTCGGAAATCCTGATCGTGTGTACGCGGCATTAGAGTTTCAATTTGTATGCAATCAGGCATGCCCTTGCACTACATGGTCTTGGTAATTCTGAAGACAAAAATCTGCAAAAAATCTAATAGTGTGTATGGGGCTTATGACTAACCAACAGATCCTAGTTTGAACCCATCTAAGTTATCCTGCCAGGGCGTCCCCTTGTATACATGCTGCGGTTCAGGGAATGCCTTGGCCATTTATGATTGGTGGTGGCAGGCGGGATAGCTCAGGCAGGTTCCAATTGGGAACATAAACGCACCTGAACTCATCCCTACTAACCAGCGAAAGAAGAAGCAGAACACAGATAAGAAAATCTTTCTGTCAATCTGCTCTCTCCTCCTATCAACATGCTCCTTGTGCTGTAATACAACGGATTGGCTGCTTGTGCTGTTTCTCCCTTCTGCATCTTGACATCAAAGACAGTATGCAAAAAGCTTACACTACAGGTGAATTCATTTTCTTTATTGTAAAACCACAACATCACAATTGGTCTTGAATTTTTTCGGAGGAGTTAACTGGTAAATGTGCAACTGCTTGCATTTTGATGACTGATTCCCTTTAAGATAGTTTTGGTTTTGGGCTCCCAAAATGTATGATTTTGTATTAGACTTTGGGGACACATCTTAGCTGCAGATGCAAAGACTGCTCATACAGATTATACTAATACTTTTCCTCATTGCTTATTGCTAACTTATGAGTTTGATTGCCCAGTGTGTTGGCGGATTTGCTAAGCGCCAACATATTGCTCTACCTGCTTCTGGGACTATGTATGCTGGAATGTATGGCATTGATTTAACCCACGGTACTGTGAACAGCTAATTAAGTCTTTTTTTTTTTCCTTTCCTTGTGCGGAAAATCTGCCCCCCCTCCCCTTCGTGCTTTTTAAAGCAGTACAAATCCTGTTGCCTTTAACAGGTTCAGTACAAAAGGAGGTCATCATTTCCATAGGATGTCTTTATCAGCTCCAGCGTGGCTATTTTCAATCCCCAGAGGCATTGGGACGATTGTTCATTTAAACATTGATGGTTAAGCCCCCAGAGAGAAGCGGGTTTAAAAGCGCGCAGGAGGAAAAATGAATTTCATACACCCCCAGATAGAATGGATGTTCTGACAGCCTCTTCCCACCCACTGCAGTGTAATGACATCCAACACAGAAAGCCTTAATGGGAGACCCCACGCTGCTCTCAAACAACCCTTAGAGCTTTAGCAAAGGAGCAGAACGGTACTTTGCCACTTCTTCGTTGATGGGCTGCAGATTTTCCAGCATCAACAAGTCACTCTAAATAATATGGCATGCGAAAAAGACCTTTGAAAGTTTTTGTGTCTTCCGTGTGGATTTATTTGCATTCAATTGGATCTCAAGGCTGCTCAGAAGGGTAGTGTGCTTTTCATTCGACTGGTGGAGGAAAGAGAAAAATTGACTCAGCACGGCTCCGCTATCTAAATGTAATACAAACACAGACTTGTTTATCGAGCCTGTGATGCCCTGGCCAAAAAAAAAAAAAAGAGAGAGAAAAAAAAACAAAAACACTTTTCAGGTTGGAATTCTAGGCAGCTCTTTGGCAGTTTTGTTTCCTTTTTTGTATCCTGTAAAGATTCTGCTTTGTGTAAAAGATAGACACAACAGGCAAACATTCAGCAATCAATTTACCATCAAGTCCATTATTTAAGGTCCAAGTGAACCTAAATTTAATTTAATTTTAATTTTAATTAGCTAAATCATCTGCAGGTGCATAAAAAATAAACAAAGTGTGCAGTCTTACAATTAATTTTCTTCAGAAAACAACCACATCCTGAGTAGAAAAGCCTTTTCCACTGCTTGCAAGGAGGACCCTTGTGTGGTAGAAGTGGTCGCTCTCCAGAGGTCCAAGATGCTAAGTCAGGCCTATAGCTCTGCCCTGCTCATTAGACAGCCATAGAGCTGGCTGTGCACTGATCAAACTTTGACCATTTCAACAAGGACTGGCCAAATTTCGACCAGTGTTCAACTGTCCCCACTCAAAAGAAGTTGGTTGTTTAATCGACTTCCGTTAGGGGGACCTGTTGGAAAATATTTCATCTATCAGCAGCTGTAGCCACTCAGGGTTCAGCTGGTAAAATGAAATGACCCAGCGGGGGTTTCTTTATCTATCTCACTGACTGAACGAAAAAAATCCAATGTTTATTGGCAGCTTGACTTTACAGGAGGTGTATCAGGCTTTTGCAGAGACAAAGAGACCATTGCTTCCACACAGAGAGCAGGGGGCCGCTCTACAGCAAGTTTCCAGGGGACAAGTGTTTCTACTCAGGCTGTAGATGCTTTCTAAAGAAAGGTAACTTCCACAGACTATTCACAACTTTTGTTTTGATGCACCTGGAATTTATCGGGTCACAAATATGCAGTGCCTCTGGTGACATGGCTGGCTGGCCCTTCAGCCATTACTGCCGGGGGGGGGAAGCATAGGGTGGTAGTGCTTAAAAGGAGCAGCTTAATGGGCTGCGCCCTTTTTAAGGCCTCATACCTGTATATGAAAAATGTGGCTGCCCAAAAACAACATGTCTGGCAGCCACAGGCATCAGAGAAATCTGGTCAGTAGCAGTGTTGGGACACATAGCACTAGATATAAGAAGTAGGCCTGTGCCCTGGGAGCCTACCTTGCCTGATGCCCATGCTGCAGATGCTCTGGAGGGGTTTGGACCCCCCACACCCCTTATCCATGTTCCAGCCTGTCCCTGATTCAGAGAGATCTTGTCTGTGTGGCCTTCTTAGCTTGTCAAAATCTTCTCTGCCAGGCTTGTGTATCTAAAGAACTAAATTGTAATTATATTGCAGCATACTGGTCCTTACTAGTACTTACAGGGTGAGTGGGAGGGGGTAGGATTCTTCTATCCATCCCACTGATTGAACAAAAACAAGGGTGTATCAGACTTCTGCAGAGAGACCACTGCTTCCACATAGACAGGTGTTCAAACAGTTAAATATAAGATTTTGTACAACTTTTGTTTTGATGTACCTAGCATTTTTGGGGTAAAAAATATGCAGTATACTTAGTGCACGTGTCAGAAGTATAAAATTTAAATGCAGAGGTCAAGTGTATGTAGTGTGAATTGTTCAGGGATCAAGTGTATGTAATGTACAGAGGAAGAGGTCATACGTGGGAAAAATCACAAATTGCAGGAGTCAGAAGTATACTGTACTCACATCCTCTATGATTCTTTTCACTACTAGCATCTTATGCATAGTACAGCACAGCAGTACCTACTATTCACACACCTTGCATATTTACACATCCCCCCCACCTCCACTCCTTATCTGTGATCCTGCCTGTCCCCGATTTAGCAAGATCTTGTCTGTGTGGCCTTCGTAGTTTGTCAAAATCTTCTCTGCCAGGCTTGTGTATCTAAAGAATAAAATTATAATTGTATTGCAGCTTACTAGTCCTTCGATGTGGTGTTGTATTAGTTTGCTATTTTTCATGCTTTTTTCTTTTTTTTTTTTCACTTATGATCCTGCTGGTAACACACTTCTTGATCCAGAGTGAAAACACTTAATAACTGTACTGTACCTCTGCAGTAGCAGCTTTCTCACCCTGGGCAGCATTTTTGACTACCAGGACCTCCCCCTCTCCTCCTCGCCATAACATAGAGGGGAAAGGTTCTGATAAATAGGTAATTTTTGCACGTATCAAACATATAGCGAAATGCTTTCAATGTTATATTTAACAGACCAAAAGGCACTAAAAGTTCAATGTTAGGCTCCATGCACACTGGCATAAAAAACGTTGCTTCTACAGGAGTTTTGTGTTCTGCCTGTAGAAGCAGCTCCATGTTATCCTATGTGTCCATGCATATTAGGACATTAAGAGGCATATTTTGAGTTTAACGTGTAGAGGCAGAAAAAAAAACCTTCTGATTGGAGCTTGGAGGCAGAAAAAAGGAAAAACTCTCCTAAACTCGTCTAAACTTTGTACAAACCATGTTCTATATGAGTGTTTGTACACCTGAGAGAAAATACGTTTTTAAGCCCAGTGTGCATGGAGCCTTAAGGTTGACATACCCTTTAGGACAGTAAGTTGGCCTATGTTGACTTCAGTGAAAAACCTCTGTTCTATGTCATGTGATCATTTTTGTGAAAACTGCTGCTAGAATACATTAGAGACAGGATGTTATTTATATATGTGGCTACCTTCCACCTGTACAGACCACCAAACTAAAGACAGGAGAGAGGACTATAAAAAGCCTTGTGACTTCTCTCAACATTCCCTTTCTTCTAAATGTAGCTACAAATGTCTAGAGATGGGCAGAAGAGGGAAAAAACATAAAAAGGTTATTACAGTTTCTAAATGTTGGGGCTTTGTGGTGCCCCCCACTAACCCTGTTTCCGTAGGTACTGGCCCACAGTAAATACAGTCCTCGTTAGTAGATTGAATTACCAACTAATATTGTGATATCTACCAGGGATTCCCGCACCCGGGGTTCCCAGCTCAACACAGTTGCCATGGTAGCAATGGAGTTTTGCTTTAACCTCTGGAGTTCCCATTTATATTGCATTACTAAGGATGCGACAGATGGGATAAGAGTCTCTTGCTTGGCTGCGCAATGGCTGTGGCAGGTAAAAAGGCAATCATGGTTATTCTAGGTTTAACCAGATCCAAGATCATCTGCCACCCATAACATTTTCTGAATCTATTTATTTGTGTTACTCCTATTGCTAGTTCATTTTTATTAACTAGTAGATAGGCACTTCTAGCATTCTGACTGCCCACTGATACATCAATGACCCTAGGTAATCTATGTTCATACAGTCAGTTTTCAGATTGTTTGCCCTACCAAACCCCTTCCCACTATAGCTTATTGGGGGCCAAACCAATAGTAAATGACCCTGCACTGAGACACTATTGGCTGTGAACTTAAGTATATAGATCTCAAACAGAGAACCAGAGGAAGAAGTGTGGCCATAAATCTTGCCCTCTTTTAGATGGTCCAATGCATTACTTAGGTGAGGTTATGGCCGTGCAGGCTACCCAAAGGGGTGATAATGAACAGTTTCAATGCCAGGATCACCTGTTGGATCTCTGCATTGCTTGTCACCCCTTCCTCTTTTCATAAGGAAGTAGTGTAAGCTACCTACTTCTGTCAGGAGAATTAAATATTATGTGCCAGGAATTGCCACATTGTTCAAGCCATACAGATGTCTTCTTGCCCTTCTTTCACTGCCCATCTATGGCAAGCTAAGCTCAATTAGTTCTCAGTAAACTGGTTGAAACAGCAAATGGCATAGTCAAGTAATCTCTGATAATTTACCTTTAATCACTTCTTGCTGTTATGTCATTGCTTTATTTTTAAAACCTGAAATATGAATGGTTGTTCTGGGTTACTATGCATTAGTAATCTCTTTTAAATTAAAAGTTCTGAAAAAGTGAACATATTGTGCAACAAGCAGTAAAAGAGGTTATAAAGTGTGAGATTTAGGGTAAAAATGAGATAGCAGTAAAGTAACAGTAAACCCCCACTTTTGCTCTGTAGCTTAGCTACTTAAAAAAGGTACTTTGTACTTACCTTTCAGCTACTCCATACCCTTTTTGATAGCCTGTATCTGACCATTGTCAGTGGTCACAATTAGCAGGACAACTGTATACAGGCCACCTAAGGTGGGTCCAAATCAACCAGCTGAAAGGTAAGTAAGGTAACAGATTTTGCCAGCCATTCAGACTATAGGGCAGGGTATTTAAATAACCCTTCCCTAACTGAAAAAGCCTCTAAAAATAGAGATGTAGCAACGCAGAAACCTGCACTTTTTAACATTTAAAGTGAATCCACAATCCCCAAATTCTAAGACACTCGAATGTGAAAATATTGACTTTCTTTGAGTAAGTCAAAAGCTTGCTCACTTCTCCAGTCGCTCCCTATAGGAAATTGAGGCCACACATTACTTCAAATAACCAACAGAATTAGAAGGAGGTAGAAGGGCCCAAGCCCGCATAGTAGAAAACTTAAAGTATCATAGGACCCTGGAGAATGGGAACATGGAGAACTCATGAAGAAAATAAAAGATCTGTGCAGATATCCAAAGGATTCCTTCATTGTATTGCAAATCTCACATACAAACCTAGTTCCAGCTAAAATATAAATTGACCCCTGCAATGGAGTTCACCTTGCACTACAAGAGTAAAATGCCCATTTTTGTCTATGGGGAGCAAAAAAGGCAGTCATTCCTACCTTAATCTTTGCGCCCACAGTATTTTTCCCAGCTGCGTGCCTGATCCCCAAAGCTGCTTCTCTTTGCCGCTCCATCAGTCACAGGTACTCCAAGGTCATTGCCCACAATGCAGGACCAGCAGTCATGCATTGTAAGCGAGAATGCCAAAAGCCCACCCACAACCTGGAGCGTCAGAGAAGATAAGGGCACTGGGTTGACGGGGGTGCAAGGGGGTATGGTAAGTAAAACTGCTTTTTCTGTTCTTCATAGATAAAAACAAGTATTTAAAGTGGGTGAGATTTCCCCCACTATGCAAGTTGCCAATTTTTATTTTAACTGGAGTTAAGGTTTTAAGGCTTTGCAATTAGGGACAGGTTGCTTTAATGCCTATGCCAGTGTAATGGAAGATGAAAGATGGTAGATAACATTTTATTGGTTGGCATGGACAGTAAAAGAAATTTCTGCCATGAAGTTCCTATAAATCTTCCGTGAACCATGCTCATGTGCAAGTACAATGTTATAGAGAACCTTTTTTCAACTTTTTTTTCCTTTTTGTGTTTTGGATACAGAGGAAAATTCAGAACCTTAAGGGTTTTTTTCTGCCCATCTGAATGCCCTTGGGAAGCTAGCCCATAAACACTTTCATAGCCGTTGTGCTGCTCCAGGAATTGCTTCAAGCTGCTTCTGAGTTGCTTTGAGCTGCTCTTGTAATGTAGTTTACTTATAGGGCGAAGAGAAGCAGTTCAAATGCAAATAAATGCTCATGGGTTTTAACTGGAACACAAACATCAAGAACTACATTTTTTTTTAGTAGAGTAGGGAAGAGTTAAAGCCCAATCTAGACTCTGACCCACTAGATGGGTTAAATGCTTGTTTGGCTAGGGGGGATATGTAGAAATACTTTCGTTAGTCCTTGCTCCCATGGGCTTCCTTCTTTTTGTGTGACCACACAAGTTTCTCCTGAAGCCTCATAACTTCACTTTCAGGCCAATCGCAGCCCTCTGACATCCTTACCTACAATGAAGACCAGCAGTCCTGCATTGTATGGGAGGATGGTGAGGACCTGCCTACAACCTAGGATGTCGGACAACAGAGGAATGGGTGGATACATTTAAACGCAGTCTGGAAATAGGCTTTAAAACTTGTGTACGGTTTTGTTTCTTTTTATGTTCCTATTTGGGAAATTTCCCTGATTTTCTGTACTGGTGACAGGTGTAAAAAAGACAGGAAGTGAGGTGACGTTTGCCCAGTGGGAACTGGAACAGCAATAAAACTGTCAAAGATTGTTACCTATTTCTAAACCTTAAAAAATTGGGTGTAGCTCTATTTTAATATACCCTATCCATTAAATCTATTCTTATTTGTTCTGTCAACTGAACATGCCTTCCTGTTCAATGAGTTTTATGTGCTAAAATAAACTTTACAAGCAAATTTGCACTTGTGCAAGGCAACCAATCAGCTATCATCTAGCACTGACTAATCTACAAATTACCTTAAAGAGGAGCTGTACTGTGGAGCTGTGCCCAAAGGCCAGCATATGGCAAATAACCATTCACCAGTATTGGCTGTAGGATTCTTGCAGCTGATCCTTTTCCTATTATATACTTATCATGCCTTGTTCTACATTGTGTCTCTGTGGGAAGGCTGCCATCTTGGTAAAGAAACAGGGTTTTGCTTCCTGGTGGTCGGATGACTGAATGGACAATTTTTAAGAAGAGGCAGGAAAGGTTCATAAAGCTCAGATCTGCAGAATGGAAGAGACAGAAGCATGGGAATCATTGTACTGCAGGTCTTCCTCAGGTACAGCATCCTCTCTAGCAAGAAAATCAATGGGCAACATGTAGGTGGTGTGCAGCGTGGTGCGGTGGCAATAATTCACACAGTCAGGTGCAATAAAGAACACTGTCATATAATCATGAAAATGTCAGAACAATGAGTATCCAAAGTATGGTATAAACCAACATTGAATTACATCTCGGTTTGGATTCAATTATGCGAATATGTCACACAATACAATCATGTAGTAAAACTTAAAAGGGTTTGCACCAAAGAATGTAATATACACAACTGTCATCATCGCTGAAGCCATAACAAAAAGAAAAATATGGAAATGGGTACCCACAGCATCATTACATCTCCAGCATTGCCAAGAGGCTGCTGGGTTACGGGCGTGTAAGACATCTGGAGTCCTGTACCAGAATAGAAGGATCTTAGACGCGGTTTCTTTGTGAGTCACACATCAGGAGATTTTGGATGAGGACTCCCAAATTTTCCCCCAGTCTGCCAAGGTAATATGTTGCTGTAGGACCTGAAACCATTTCTTCATATAATTGTGACTACTCTCAGTTAGGGGAATGGCTTCATGTACAATTTCATATATAGAAGAAAAATAATTGGGGTTCATATGGGCCCCTGGCACATAACATTTCAAAATCAGTTGGTCTTTCTAGTGAAAGGGATGGAGATCTAGTAGAAAAAAATGTTTAAATTGTAAGTAGGAATAGAAACTAGTTTTTAGGAATCTGGTGTTTCTTTTGTAGATCAATAAAGGTCATAAAATTATGTGTCACTAGGTTTACAAGTTGGCGTAACTGGAAAATTCCTGCTTGAGTCCAGGGTAGCATTTGATCATAAGACAGACTGACTATCTGGGATATCCGGATTGAAAAGCATATTTAGAAGAGGGGGCATGAAGAAGGGAGAGAGTATCGCTCAGAGCATCATCTCCAGATCGCTAAAGTAAATAACATTGGAGCTAAACATATATGCTTTAATTGAGGCATATATTTGCTGGAGGAAGGCCATAGCATATAGCAAGGATGAACCGGAGAAGTGACACTCATCTCAATCTCAGACCACCTATTTGGGGCTTTCCTGGACGTCCAGGAGGTCAATACCTGTAAATGTGAGGCAAAGTAATATTTTATAAAGTCTGGGGCACCTAGACCACCTCTATTTCTCTGAGCCAGGACCACTGATCCCGCAATCCGATGGGAAGCATTGTTCCAAACAAAGCGAAGACATCTCCTCTGAAGAGCTTTCAGTTGCGACAGTGGAATCGACACTGGGAGCGTCTCAAATAGATAAAGTAGTTTGGGGAGTATCGACATTTTAAGAACATTGATTATTCCAAGGAGGGAGAGAGGGAGGGTGGTCCAATGGGTCAATAAACGATTAATTTCCATGAACAGAGAGGAAAAGTTAGCCTGATATAGAATGGAATAAGAAAGTGTAAGCTGAACTCCCAGATATTTGATTGCATGGGTACACCAGTGATAATCAAAGGTTTGTTAAAGAGAGATGTAAGATGGGTTGGAGAAATTTTAATAGGTAACGCTTCTGTTTTGAAAGAGTTGACCTTGAACCCCGAAATAGAACTAAAAGAGCTTATGTTGTGTAAAGAGGTAAGAGATGTGTGTGGATGTGTGAGCGTCAATAGAATATCAGCAAAAGAGACAATTTATACGCCCGCTGTTGCAAGTGCACCCCACAAATGTCAGCATGGCACCCAATATTCGCAGCAAGGGGCTCTAATTCCCTTCCACTAATTCTTCAGCAGAAATAGGCATATTGAGAGTAGAGCGTTGTTCAGAGGATATTTTTGGTAATTGTAAGGAGGAAAAAAGTTATCAAACTTCTCTTGTGTAAATTGGGATTGTGGATCTGAAATCAAACAATTATGAAGTTTTTTATAGAATTGTCCAAATACTTTAGACAAAGCCCGGGGGCAATAGGTAGGAGTACCATCTGGCTGCATTATGTGATCAGGAATAGATAAGAATGGGCACGGTTTAAGCTTATTGACTAACATACTATGTGGTTTGCTAGCATATTCATAAAACTTTTGTTTAGACCATAACATTGATTTAGAGATTCTGCTCATATCTAATGATTTAATGCAATTCCATACAGATACAACAGCACGCAAATGATCCACCGTGGGGGAGTGAAGTAAATGCGTCTCCACCTTGCGCAACTGAGCAAGAAGCTCAGTCCTCAACTTATTAGTCTCACGTTTCATGCGGGAAACGTGAGACTAGAGTGGTGTGGTAGACTGAAAGAGAGCATACCTATCTCTATTTGGAGACATACACATGTTGAAATCACCTCCTATAATCATGAAGAGCTGTGAGAGAGAACACAAAGACCTTTGTGAGGAAACCAGTCTGTCCCGAGTTAGGCGCATATATATTAGCCAAAGTAAAGGACGTATTCAGGTGAGCACAGCTCAGGAGAACAAACCGACCGTGGGGATCAAGAACTGAAGAACAAATTTATATAGGGCTAGAGCGTTTAATCAAAATTGCTACTCCAGCCTTCCCAGAAGGGTCTGAGGCAACAAAAGCAGTAGGAAATAGCTTGGAGGCAAACTTAAAAGAACCCCCCCAGTCGGAAGTGAGTCTCCTGAACCATGATCACATCTGCACCAGCAGATTTTAATTCCTGCAAAGCTAACCATCGCTTATGCATGGAATTCAAGCCTTTCACATTACAAGAAAATACTTTTAAAGCCATATTGTTTCATTGAAAGAGACATCACACAGCATCTGAACAATATAGCTGCAAAAAAGGTCCCATGGTGCATAGAACAGTAAATTCAACAGGTAATAAAGTTCTTTGAAAAATTGTAAGACAGTGAGGAGATGGTTACAATCATATATCAAAAACAGGCAAAAAAAAGGACCTGTAGAAAAAAAGAGAAAAAAAAAATGTATAAAAATATAGAAATTTTTTTGTAAGGGGAAAAAACCTTCAGGAATCCAAGGCAACTGCCCAGAAATATGGTGAGGTACATGACGGTCTGCAAGACCTGATGAAACAGGTCCCGCTCCTTCTGAAAAAAGATAACGTATAAACATAACATAATGAAACGGAATCAGACGCGCAGCAGAGGAACCCAGCAACCTGGAGGTAGGGCCGGATGTCTACCCGAAGTGGAGAAAAGAGTCCAATGGACAACAGATGAAATCCCATTCCTCTGTAGGGAAAAAAACAAGAACCTCAGGAGAGCAGTAGGGCTTCAGGTTGAAAATCTGGATGGAGGGCCACGTTAAGGTGTGGAAGAAGCTTTCTGTGATCTCCGACGAACCAGGGTCCAAATCTTCGCAGGCGTCAGAAGGGGTTTCGGAGCCAGGGCAGGAAGCTGAAGGTCCTTCTCAGGACGTACCCTCCTAGGTGGCGTACAAAGGCCTCACATTCATGGAGATCTCTTATAGAGTATTGTGTTCCATCTCTTGAGGAAGAAAGTCGGAAAGGGAATCCCCACCGATATGCAACTTGGTGGTGTTGTTGACGGGCCGTTATAGGATGGAGATTGCGTCTCTTCATCAAGATGATGGGCGAAAGATCATTAAATATTTGAATTTTGGATCCTTTAAAAGTCCACGCAAGTTTTGTTATGCATAGCCAATATGAGAGCCTCTTTACCATCGTAGTAGTGAAAATGTTCAATGATATCTCTCAGGTTAGATCTGGGTGGTGGCTTAGAGGCCAAGGATCTATGAGCTCTGTCAAGGCACCAATCTATATCTGGGATGTGTGGGGCTAAAGTAACAAACAAACCTAGAAGGTATGGACGTATTTCTTTGTCACTGACAGTTTCAGGGACTCCACAAATCCTTAAATTTTGACGGCGTTCCCTGGTTTCCAAATCTTCCTGCTGCAATTGGATTTGGGAGACATTGTGCTTAAGAGCAACATTATCCTCTTCAAGGACATGTACATATTGAATAAGATCGTCAAACTTGTTTTCTAGAGTATCAGTTCGTTCACCTAACTGATTGATTTCCCCTCTAAGTTCCTGAGCAATTTTCCCAACTTCTTTGGTAATATTGTGGGTCAGGGCTTGTAATTTCAAGTCCAGCACTGCCACCGTGACCATTTTGGTAGATATGGGCAGCTGAGGTGGGTGATCATTTTTAACATACCTGCGGCAGATGCGAGCAGGTCCGCGGGATCCGGTGGGCCTGCTGGGTTACTTGAGGATGGGGATTGCGGCCTAAGCAGGAAGCGATCCATGTATTGACCAGAACTTCAGTGGTGGATTAAAACCCTGGTATGTGTGCTTTTGAAAGCTGATTTTGCCCATGGAGTGCCCGGAGGATTCCGGGAGCAGGCAGTGTGGGTCCTGTTGCTTTGGAAGCTAATGTAGCGGTGCAGGAGCCCTGAAGGAAGGAACGGGGACCAGGGCTGGTCTCTCAGGCATCCACCATCTTGCAATCCATGCATGCGCCCTCCAGTTTCTATTTTTATTGATGTGTAAAGCAGTTGTGACCCTAAGGTTTGTGGTCCTAGGGGACAGCAAAAAAAATAAAATATTGGTAAATAAAAAAATAACAGAACTCCAGCTGTGAAAATGACAACAACATTCAATGCTGGGTAGCTATGATCTACAACAAATTTGCATCTAAATGGTATGCTAGCACACTCTTCTGCTCATTTTCAGATTTTATGCAATAGCACCTTATCAGCCACAGATCAACACAAGCAGCAACAACTTGTCAAATAGATGCAAACTCAGCAGGTATAAATATACAGTGTGTGTGGGCTGTGCAGTGTAAGACATTAAATCTTTCAAATACTGTCCAGCCTAACTATAACATATATCAAGATCTAGATTTCTGAATAGCCAGATGTCTCATTATGGCTCTAATAGGATATTTTATAAATGTTTATATTTTCTCATCTTCAGATAGGAAGTAATAATTCATTGATAGCATAAAGTCCACTGGAGGATTACCAGGAATCATGCTTAATGACTGGTTGCTTGTAGCTTGTTCCTTCACTTGGCAACCCTCAACAATTACTTTCCTCTTCTTGTCTTGCCGAGTTAACCTTTTGTAGAGGTGTTACTTGATACCCCTCTGTGCCTTACAGACCAAAGTGCTTTTGATACGCTAGTACCCACATGTACCCCTTTGAACAACTTCAGACCTGACTCACAACGGTTAATATAACTTTACTGAACATGATACGGCATGTAGTTCAGTATGAACAATGTCTTTCCACTAATCCTAACTAGAACAGTGTAGTGGCCCAGGCATACCTCGGTGAGAGTCCATAGCGGCATTGTCCATGACTGTAAGTCCTCTGAAATCCCTGGTGTCTTAGCAGCACCAAGCAATTCCACTCACAGGTAAACTGGAACCCATGAGATCTGGAATCCCAGTGCTTTTGATGGACTGCAAGGTACAGCAGTCCTCCTCCTAGCTGGAGATTACATTTTCAGGCTTGTCTGTGTCTTCTTGCCATCCAGCAGCTTTCTCTGTGTAGAGCCCTTCCCCCTCTTATTTATAGCACAGGGGAAGGGGCAGAGCTCAAAAACACTGGGAACTGCAGATACAGGTTTAACCCCTTCTCAGGCAAACATATTACAATCTGCCTACGTCTTAACATCATCACAGAGGCAAGGGGTGTGCCTATATTATGCAAATACTGACCCTCAAAAAGTCAATACTTGCATAAGAACATCGGAAGGCTGTGGTGAAGCAAACCATCATAGTAAAAGTATGACCTGGTACCATATGTTTCTAGCTATCTCCCAGCTTTAGGGCTTACTGTTTTATTATAGCATGGATGTAAAATGTACCCACTTGTCCCAAAATTTAGCTGGTTTGTACCCCGTAGATTCAAAAATAGCTACAGAAGCAGTCATACTGTCATTAGAAAACTTGCTTGTCTAGCCAAAATTCAGATAGGCTCCATAAAGGGTGCTTTTATGCCTCTGTCTAGCTTTTAAAATGACCCTGTCACCCTGCTTTAAAAAATAAAGCTAGACAGCCTGTAAAAGAAGAAGCTTTATACTTACCTGTCCAGTGGTTGAAGAGTCAGATCTCTGTTCCTTTCCAAAGATATTGGTATTATTGCCATCCAGCACAGGGTGTATAGGATAGCATGTTTCCTGCCAGTTGCTGTGGTTCTTTTGGCACAGTGGCGCCAATACCTCTGTAAGGAAACAGGTAAATAATAGCTTATTTTTTACAGGCGGTGCAGCTTTTAACTTTTCCAGCAAGGCAACAGAGTTGCTTTACATTGGATATAAGGGGCTGCAGTTGCTGGCCTCCTGAAAAAATGCTGGTTGCCTGGCTGCATCTGACCTAAGTAATTTGAGTCACAGACCTGGAATAAGCACTATCAGAAAAGTGCCAGACTTCCTTATCTCTAAACATATTCCAGGTCACACACACAAAAACCAAAGAGTATGTAGTGTATACCCTAAATATAATTTTCAGCATATTTTAGACATGCTGGTAGGTTTTTTTTAGCACCTGTCAAAATTAGTGTGTATAGGCATGAATGTATTGGAAATTTTCTTAGCTGGAGATCCTGCCAGTAACAGGATTATCTGTCAAAAGCTGACAACGGTAGCCTTGTTAGTCTTCTGTGTTTAGTCCTTCAGTTGGCTGTTGGGTATGCTAGACCTAATAAGTAGCCCAACTTCCAACTGAAGGAGTGATCATGGCAGGATGAAGTGCTGTTACTTCAGGATCCCCAGGTAAGAAACTTTGCAGATTAAAAAAAAAATCATTTGCTTAGGAAAACAGTATAAAGTGAGACTTGGGGGGTCATTTACTATAGCACCAATAAATGATCCTGCAGTTCCGGAAAATAGCACCCACTTAAGGCCAATTAGGACTTCAACTCTCTGAAACTGGGCGCTAATGCAAATGGAAAACAGGGCTATTGCTGGCGAACATGCCTGTCAGACTACATAGTATGTGGGAATAGAGGGAGTCAATGGGGCTTGAACCTGCTAAATCCAAAGTTCTCACTGAAGGCTTATATGCAAGTTCTTTGCCATAAAAAGTGAATGGGGACCTGGGTCCTGCCCCAGGGGACATGTATCAACTGGAAAAAATGTTTTTAAAACGGCCGTTTTTTCAAGAGCAGTGATTTCAAATAATGCTTAACGTGAGCCAATAAATATGAAATATTCCTTTAAATATCGTGCCTGGTGTGTGTCTTTAGTATGCCTGTAAAGTAGCACATCTTTCCCATGTTTAGAACAGTACCACAGCAAAATGACATTTCTAAAAAATGTCTTAACCACTTCAGCCCCAGAAAATTTGGCTGCTCAATGACCAGGCCATTTTTTTGCGATACCGCACTGCGTCGCTTTAACTGACAATTGCACGGACGTGTGACGCTGTAACTAAACAAAATTTACTCTTTTTTTTCCCACAATCAGAGCTTTCTTTTGGTGGTGTTTGATCACCTCTGCTGTTTTTATTTTTTGCGCTATAAGCAAAAGAAGAGCAACAATAAGAAAAAAAAAACACATCTTTTACTTTTTGCTATAATAAATATTCCACATTTTTTTTTTTTTTTAAACATATTTTTTCGTCAGTTTAGGCCGAAATTTATTCTTCTACATATTTTTGGTATAAAAAAAAAAAAATTGCAATAAGCATGTATTGATTGTTATAGCGTCTACAAAATAGGGGATGGATTTATGGCATTTTTATTATTATTATTTGTTTACTAGTAATGGCAGCGATCTGTGATTTTTATCAGAACTGCAATATTGCGGCGGACAAATTGGACACTTTTGACACATTTTTTGGGACCATTGACAATTATACAGTGATCAGTGCTATAAAAATGCACTGATTACTGTCTAAATGTCACTAGTAGGGAAGGGGTTAACACTAGGGAGCGATCAAGGAGTTAACTGTGTTCCCTAATGTGTGTTCCAACTGTAAGGGGGATGGGACTGTCTAGGAGAGACAGAGATCAGTGTTCATACGATCTGTCTCTACTCCCCTGAAAGAACCAGGATTTGTGTATTTACACACACAGGTCCCGGTTCTTGCTCTGTCACGAGCGATTGCGTGTGCCCAGCGGTCATCATGCCCGCCGGGCACTTGCATTGGCTCGGGGCACATGCTGCGGGTGTACGCTCCTAGTGGCCAAAAGGAAAAGCGACATAAGGTAACGTTGTTTTGCCCAGCCGAGCCAACCTGCCGCAGTAAAACTGCGGTGGCTGGTCCGGAAGTGGTTAAAACTGCTCACGGCTGTAATGTATTGTCGGATCCCGGCAATATAGATACAAATCATTGAAAAAAAAATGGTGCTTAATATCCATACCAGGCCCTTCAGGTCTGGTATGGATATTAAGGGGAACCCGGCGCCAATATTTGAAAACAAAAATGGCGTGGGGGTCTCCCCCAAAATCCATACCAGACCCTTATGTGAGCACGCAACCTGGCAGGCCGCAGGAAAAGAGGGGGGGATGAGAGAGCGCCCCCCCTCCTGAACCATACCAGGCCACATGCCCTCAACATGGGGAAGGTGCTTTGGGGTGCCCCCCCAAAACACCTTGTCCCCATGTTGATGGGGACAAGGGCCTCATCCCCACAACCCTTGCCCGGTGGTTAAGGGGGGGTCTGCGGGAGGGGGGCTTATCGGAATCTGATAGCCCTCTTTGACAAGGGGGCCCCCAGATCCCAGCCCCCCCTATGTGAATGGGTATCGGGTACATTGTACCCCTACTAATTCACCAAAAAAAAAGCAGTGAAATGTGACAAAAAACAATAGATGCGAGACAGCGGGTGATAACACAATGGAGGAAGATGGCAGCGAGGAAGAACACAGCAGCGGGAGAAGTGACCCACTTGCAGGATGCACAAGTGCCTAATTCAAAGGTATTATCCATGAATCTCATTCACACTGCTGCAACACTATTTTGCTGCCACTTTGCTGCTGCAACTTGGTGCCAACAATGCCTGTGTAATATTGCGCCCTATGTACCTCAAGTCACATGAAAGTCACACCAAAGTAGTACAGGGACTACTTTGAAGTTGTTGCAACTTGAAGTAGCACAGATATGAGGGGTTATCATTAAGAATCATGGGGTATAACTTGTCTTACATCGGAGGTCCAAATTTGCTGGAAAAGTCACTCAACTGTGAAACAAGTCATATATATTTTAATAGAAAGGAGCTCTCATTTATATTTGCATAGTCCTTACTGATTTACAGCAGCAGAATAAATGCAGGAAGTGATCTGTGCACATGGGCCAGAAGCAATATGTGGTGATGCCAATCAAATCAAAAAACCCCATCCACACCAAATCTAACTACCACATCCACCCCCACATTGAGTAAGCACAAGTACATATCATACACTTACCCGGCAAATGAGCAGCACCTCCTCTTTGCTAAAGAGGGACCTCACCATGTCCACTTAGATTGAGATCCTGACTAGGGATGGGCCAAACACCCCCCTGTTCGGTTTGCATCCAGAACATGCGAACAGGCAAAAAATTTGTTCGAACATGTGAACACCGTTAAAGTCTATGGGACACGAACATGAGAAATCAAAAGTGCTAATTTTAAAGGTTAATATGCAAGTTAGTATGCCTGTAAAGTAGCGCATGTTTCCCGTGTTTATAACAGTCTGAGAGCAAAATGACATTTCTAAAGGAAAAAAAAGTAATTTAAAAGTGCTAGCGGTATTAATGAATTATCGGTCCCCCAAAATTCCATTACCAGGCCCTTCAGGCCTGGTATGGATATTAAGGGGAACTCTGCGCCAAATTTTTTTTTAAAATGGCGTGGGGTTCCCCCCAAAAATCCATACCAGACCCTTCACTACCGGACTCCTGAATCGTACCAGGCCGCATGCCTTCAACATGGGGAGGATGTCCCCATGTTGATGGGGACAAGGGCCTCATCCCCACAACCCTTGCCCGGTGGTTGTGGGGGTCTGTGAGCGGGGGGCTTTTCAGAATCTGGAAGTCCCCTTTAACAAAGGGGACACCCAGATCCCGGCCCCCCCTATGTGAATTGGTAAGGGGTATTGTACCCCTACCATTTCACAAAAAGAAAGTGTCAAAATGTTAAAAAACCACAGGAGACGGCTTGGGACAAGTCCTTTATTAAAAATAAAAAATTAAAAAGAGATTCCAGCCATGTAATCCAATAAATCCATGCTCCTACTCCAGCGGTGTAATGCAATTCTCGATCTCCAGCGATGGATGATCTCCAGCGACTCCAGCGAGGAACACGCACAGGATCCTGCCTCCACCGGTGCGTGGAGTAGGAGCCCCTTACCAATTCACATGGGGGGGCAGGATCTGGGTGTCCCCTTTGTTAAAGGGGGCTTCTTTTTTTATTTTTGAATTACTTTCAATGACTTTTATGTGTATTGTCGGGACCGGCAATTCATTAATAGCCGGAACTCGCACTAGCACTTTTAAATGACTTTTTTTTCCCCCATTAGAAATGTCATTTTGCTCTTGGACTGTTGTAAACACGGGAAACGTGTGCTACTTTACAGACATACTATAGACACCACCCAGGTACGAAATTTAAAGGAAAATTTCACTTTTATTGTTTCACTTTAAGCATTATTAAAATCACTGCTCCCGAAAAAACGGCCGTTTTTAAAACTTTGTTTTGCATTGATACATGTCCCCTGGGGCAGGATCCGGGTCCCCAAACACTTTTTATGACAATAACTCGCATATTAACCTTTCAAATTAGCACTTTAGATTTCTCCCATAGACTTTTAAAGGGTGCTCCACGGCTTTTCCAATTTGCCGCGAACACCCCAAATTGTTCGCTGTTCGGCGAATGGGCAAACAGCCAATGTTCGAGTCAAACTCATGTTCGACTCGAACAGATAGCCCATCTCTAATCCTGACCAGCACAGGAATTTCCGGGTGATTACAAGGACATATCTCCGGTTCAGAAGGTAAAACCACGCTCTTTTGATCGCAGCTGCGAATATTTGATCGCAACCACGATTAGAATTTTATTTTAGTTTATTTGCAGGTATCATTATAGAAATATAAAATATAGAAATACAGATTTGCATATTTGAAGGTAAACTTAAGGGAGCTCAATAGGAAATGGTGTCCCTGGGATAGCAGCAGGTGAATTACAAAGACAAAGGCCCAATTTGAGCCCTGGTTCACACTGACAAGGGGGAAGAACCCGTGCAAGTTCAGTTGAACTCACACAATTTCATTCCTGCATGTCAGTCCCGACTGTGGGGGGAATTTCAGAGATTTCTTTGCAGGTTTCTGAACTGATGTTAATACAAATCATCCCGAATTTGCGAAAAAGTAGTACAGAAATTACTTTTGGAAATTGTGACGCTGCACCAATTAGAACGGTGCAATTGCTGCTGATTTGACATGTCAAATCGCACCAATGTAAACCACGGCTGGCACATACAATACTGACTATTCACCAGCTGAATTCATTACCTTCAATTCTCCACAGCTGGTATATATAAAGATTCCACCTTTATCATTTACTTGCAGGTGTGCTGAAATGATTCTTTTTTTGATGCACAAATACATATAGAAATAAGGTATAAAAGAAAGATATTGCACTTACCCAAAACCACCACCCAAAAAAATAATTAAAAAGAGGAAAGAAAAGTGAAAAAAAAAACAAACAAGCTCAATAATGTACTTTTATTTTGCCAGCAGAAACAAAATTATGTACATTCATTTACTAGCTTGAAAAAAAAAATCTACATTATATATGGTGCTACATTTAGCAAAACAGTTAGCAATTGGGTTTTAAGGGCCCTGCTCATAGGAGCTTACAATCTAAAATTTGTCTAAACCTTAGAGTGGACACAGATTTACTTTCAGTGTATAACAGGTAACATTTCATACTACAACTCACCAGCCCACATAACTTTTATCTGCAAGATTATAGAAACATCTTAAACAGTCTTTATTCTTACAAAGCATTCCAACATAATATTAAAAAAGGCAGATATTCAAAATATAACACCCACCACCAGCCCACAATCCACACACATACGTGGGTGACCAAGTTCTGCTGGAAGCCGCATTTGTGTACATTAGGGATGAGCCGAACACCCCCTGCGTTCGGTTCGCACCAAAACATGCAAACAGGCAAAAAATTCGGCAGAACACACGAACATCCTTAAATTCTATGGGACACGAGCTTATATGCAAATTATTGTCATAAAAAGTGTTTGGGGACCCATGTCCTGCCCCAGGGGACATGTATCGATGCAAAAAAATTTTTTCAAAATGGACGTTTTTTCTGGAGCAGTGATTTTTTTAATGCTTAAAGTGAAACAATAAAAATGAAACATTACTTTAAATATCGTGCCTGAGGGGTGTCTATAGTATGCCTGCAAAGTGGCGCATTTTTCCCCGTGTTTAGAACAGTACCACAGCAAAATGACATTTCTAAAGGAAAAATTGTCATTTAAAACTGATCGCGACGGTAATGAATTGTCGGGTCTCGGCAATATAGATAAAACTCATTGAAAAAAAAGAGTATGGGTTTTCCCCACCAGTCCATAACCAGGCCCTTTGGGTCTGGTATGAATATTAAGGGGAACCCCGAACCATAATTAAAAAAAAAAATGACATGGGGGTTCCCCTAAAATCCATACCAGGCCCTTTAGGTCTGATATGGAAATTAAGGGGAACCGTGCGCCAAATGTAAAAAAAAATGGTGTAGGGGTCCCCCCCAAAATCCATACCAAACCCTTATCTGAGCACGCAACCTGGCAGGACGCAGGAACAGAGGGGGGATGAGAGAGCGCCCCCCCCCCGAACCGTACCAGGCCACATGCCCCCAACATGGGGAGGGTTCTTTGGGGTCTGACCTCAAAGCACCTTGTCATCATGTTGATGGGGACAAGGGCCTCATCCCCACAACCCTTGCCCGATGGTTGTGGGGGTATGCGGGCGGGGGGGCTTATCGAAATCTGGAAGCCTCCTTTAACAAGGGGACCCACAGATCCCGGCCTCCCCCTATGTGAATTGGTAATGGGGTACACTGTACCCCTACCATTTCACAAAAAAAGTGTCAAAAATTGTAAAAAAGCTTGGGACAAGTCCTTTATTAACCACTTGCCTACCGGTGTATTGTAAAATGACGGCGGCAGGAACCCTTCCCCCTCCGGGCGGACCTCATATGACGTCTTTGTCTTTCCGGCATTGGTGCTCACCGCATCACTGGGGATCCAGTGCACGTGCCCGGCAGCCGTGATTGCTCATCACAGAGCAGGGACGTGGATCTGTGTCTGTAAACACACAGATCCATGTCCTGTCAGGGGAGAGGAGAACTGATCATATGTTCCTTGTATATAGGAACACCGATCAGTCTCCTCCCCTCATCATTCCCCTCCCCCCACAGTTAGAATCACTCCCTAGGACACACATTTAATCCCTTCAGCGCCCCCTAGTGTTAACCCCTTCCCTGCCAGTTACATTTATACAGTAATCAATGCATTTTATAGCACTGATCGCTTTATAAATGTCAATGGTCCCAAAATAGTGTCAAAAGTGTCCGATCTGCGCAAATCAATCAATATATGCTTATTGCGTTTTTTTTTTTTTACCAAAAATATGTAGAAGAATAAACTGAGGAAAAAAATAGTTTAAAAAAAAATTGTCGGTCTTTTTTTGTTTATAGCGCAAAAAATAAAAAATGCAGAGGTGATCAAATACCACCAAATGAAAGCTTTATTTGTGGGGAAAAAAAATGATCAAAATTTAATTTAGGTACAACGTCGCATGACCGTGTCATTCAAAGTGTGACAGCACTGAAAGCTGAAAATTGGCCTGGTAGGAAGGGGGTGAAAATGCCCTGTATTGAAGTGGTTAAAAAAATAAAAAAAAAAATGTCCAGCGATGTCCATTCAGCATTTTCTATCGTACCGATGAGCCGAAAAAGAAAAAAAAAAAAAAGCCGCAACCGTGGGAGGCTCCCGCCAACTGACACATTTTCTCTGTGACAGTTTTTATATAGCTGAGGGCGGGGCCACACGGTGACATATACGGGGGACCCCACCCCTCTCTGACGCCTCCCATGGAGGCGAAACGGTTGCGGCTTTTTTTTCTCTTTTTCGGCTCGTCGGCAGCGTGATAGAAGAAAATGAATGGACATTGCTGAACATTTTTATTTTTTATTTTTTCTAATAGAGGACTTGTCCCAAGCTGTCTCTTGTCTTTTTTTACCATTTTTGACACTTTTTTTGTGAAATGGTAGGGGGTACAGTGTACCCCATTACCAATTCACATAGGGGGGGCCAGGATCTGAGGATCCCCTTTTTAAAGGGGGCTTCCAGATTCTGATAAGCCCCCCGCCTGCATACACCCATAACCACCAGGCAAGGGTTGTGGGGATGAGGCCCTTGTCCCCATCATTGGAGCTGCCTCATGTGAAAGCCTCCTACACATAAATACACAGAAATACTGCATTGCTTTGGATATACAGGTGATGGAATTACATTACTCAAGAGTTATTATTCTTGATATATTCTGTGATATTTGGTGGTTCTTTGTGGGTCAGTGTAGAATAGTGATGTTACCCTCAATTTTGGGGGAATTGCATTTTGATTTCTGATGTTGGTACACATATCACATTTTTTGGGCTCAAATTATGATTATTTAGAAATAATAAAAAGCACAAAAAATTGTGACTCATTTTTAATTGTTTCAGCAATGGTATTATTTGTGGATTGTAAAGACACCTGTGTGAGTTTGGGTAAAGATTGTTGTGAGATGGTGAATAACAAGTGAAACGTGACAGAGAAAAATATATTTTACCAAAACATCAAAACAGTCCACATTCTAGTATTCTTAAAAACAAAATAGATTAAGTAGAAGGAACAATGTTACAAAGGAAAATGTATTTCAGAGAAAGATACATTTCATTTCAACATTAAAAAGATTTATTTGGGGAAGTTACAATTGGACTATAATAGCGCAAATTTTCACTCCCAAAAAATGCTCTTTAACACAGCGCTCATTCTGGTATTTACTATGGCGCCCTGTAAAAAAGACACTGGAGCTAAAATGAGAGCTATTTGCACGTTTGAGCATGCTCAGTTGTGTTGGCACCTATTTGTACAGAGATGTGGAATTTATCTTTTCTCAGACTTTTAAAGATATTTTAGTGTAGAAATCACACAGTTTAAAAGCAGATTATCTTTAAATTATATACCGCAGTACTATTTAGGCAATTATATCATGCTCTAAACATTATTTCCATGTGCACCACTCCAGCTTTTAGCAGAGTAAGGGTTTGGGCGCCATTTGGTTTCAGGGAACTATAGTAAATTTGATTTTGGGAGTGTTTTTTTACCAGCGCGTGAATACAGTGAATACTGTTTTAACGCGAATTTGCGGTAATTAGCGCTGCAGTGCTATAGTAAATGACCCCCCAATGTACCTTCCTCTTTATTCAGAAGAGGAAGTAAACACAGGGGTGGACTGCACAGTCTATCACAGCGAACAGGTGACCTGGAACCAGGACTGATCATTAGTACAAGACCTGGGGCTCTTGGTGAGAGCACGGTCACTGTGCTAGGGGCTTGCTGTGCAGCTTGCTCCCAGCACGGATAGATACACATATGCGGCCCCACGAAAAGTGGCCCACTTCCGTGAGGCCACAGTGCATACAGTAGGTGGGAAGGGGTTAAGTATGAAACTGTCCTAAAAGAAAAATATTGTGTAAGCCAGGAGTGATCAACTTTTTGAAGAGCAAGGGCCACTTAAGTGACTTGATAACCAGACAAAGGCTATCATTTTATTTACTTCCGCTTTAACCTCTTAAGTACCGCCCCACATACATGTACTGCAGGGCGGCCCTTTAGCATGAAATCACGTACATGTACGTGATTTTTTCTTCAGGGTCTGGGGCAACCGACTCCTACTGTGATTGGACACAGCGGTAGCCAATCAGCGGGTCCAGTGGACCTGATGTCCGCCGGGACCCGCCGATCGTTCCTGAGGCAGACAGAATGGCGGTCTGCCTATGTAAACAAAGCAGATCACCATTCTGTGACAGGAGAAGACAGAGATCTTGTGTTTCTACTAAGCAGGAACACGGATCTCTGTCTTCTTACAGTTAAAGCACATCCCACACAGTTAGAAAGCACCCCCTAGAGACACATTTAACCCTTTGATTGCCACTAATGTTAACCACTTCCCTGCTAGTGTCATTAGTACAATTAATATTTTTTAGCACTGATCACTGTCTTAGTGTCACTGGTCCCCAAAAAAGTGTGAAAAGTGTCACTTAGTGTCTGATTTATCCACCGCAATGTCGCAGTCCCGCTATAAGTCGCTGATCACTGCCATTACTAGTAATAAGAAAAAAAATCTCAATCAATAAAAATATCCTATAGTTTGTAGACGCTATAACATTTGTGCAAACCAATCAATATACGCTTATTGGGATTTTTTACAAAAAATATGTAGCAGAATACATATTGGCCTAAATTGATGAAGAAATTAGATTTTTTTCTAATTGGATATGTTTTATAGCAGAAAGTTTGTTTTTTTCAAAATTGTCAGTCTTTTTTTGTTTATAGCACAAAAAATAGAAACCACAGAGGTGAACAAATATCACCAAACTAAAGCTCTTTTGTGGGGTAAAAAAGACATAAATTTTATTTGGGTACAGTGTCGCACAACCGCGCAATTGTCAATTAACCACTTCCCACCCAGCCTATAGCATATGACGGCCGGGAAGCGGTTGCGTTATCCTGACTGGGCGTCATATGACGTCCAGCAGGATAACACCTAGCGTGCACCCGGACACAGTGCTTCCCCGATCACAGTAAATAGTCAATGAATTTGGCTGTTTACCACGTGACAAGCTGTGTCAAAGTCACAGCCGATCACGTAGCATAACAGACGCTGGAGGCGCACAGAGCAGGGATTGAGGAAGGCGCATGTCCCTTGGACACAGCACTTCCCCGATCAGGGTGAACAGCCAATGAAATTACCATCGGTACCGCCACCACCACCCCATACTGACATTGGTACCACCACCACCACCACCACCCATACAGCCACCACCACCACCCGTACCGCCACCTGTACCACCATGGGTACCGCCACACAGGCCCGCCACTAATACCACATCGGTACCACCACTACCACCAGCAGTACCATTACACAGGCCCGCCAGTAAGCACTACCATCATGTTGCAAAGGGTTTACACACCTGAGGAGGCATAAGCCATTCTTACCATGTTGGATGATGAGAGCAGCAGGGAGCTCCCATCATCCGATTCTGGTTTGGAATATGAGCTAGTGGAGGATAGTGGATCAGAGTCCAAGTCCCTCCCAAAAGAATAATAAAGAAACTGTCCCTCCCAAAAGAATATCAGGACCAAGATCAGGACCAAGATCAAGATCAGGACCAAGATCAGGAGAACTGCCCACCACCATCAGCGCCAGACCCCAGGAAGAAGAGCCCAGTACAAGTACTGGAATCACACGCCCAACCCGAAGGACCCAGCCCCAGTCCTACCTTTCCTATGCCCTGGCAAACCCCTTATGGTTGCCTGCCAACTCAGGATCCGCTATCATCCCCCCTTTCACCGCACAGCCAGGTATGCAGCCCGACACTACAAATTTTTCTCAATTCGATTATTTTTGTTTATTTTTCCCACAAGATTTGCTGCAGAATATGGTAGATCAAACTAATCTGTATGCATCCCAATTCATTGCTGCCAACCCCAGTTCTTCCTACGCCCGCATGTTCCAGTGGCGACGTCTAACACTGGACGAATTTAAATTGTTTTTGGGCCTTACATTCAATATGGGGCTTACAAAAAAGAACGAAGTCCATGCTTATTGGTCCACCAACCCCATCCAACACATGCCCATATATTCCGCTGTCATGTCCAGGACAAGATAGGACACGATTATGCGTTTTCTCCACTTCAATGACAATTCATACTGCCCTCCCCAAGATCATCCCAACCACGACAAATTGTACAAGATACGCCCCCTAATCAATTCCTTTTTTCCAGCGATTTAGAAACGTTTTTATCCCAGACAAAAAAATTTGTGTGTCCCTCATACATTTCACTGGCCAACTGCACTTCAAACAGTATATACGAAGCAAGAGAGCCAGGTATGGGTTTAAATTAAATAAATTATGCGATCGAGCCACTGGATACATCTTCACATTCCAGATCTACGAAGGCAAAGACGCCCAGCTCTGTGATTGCCCCACATATATTGGAACCAGTGGGAAAATTGTCTGGGAGCTGGCAAACTCCCTGTTTGAAAAAGGATACCATTTATATGTCGACAACTATTATACCAGCCTTCCCCTTTTTTGTCACCTTTACAGTAAAAAAAACCCGGCCTGCGGTACCTTCAAAAAAGACCGTAAGGGATTCCCACAAAATCCGTTGACAAAAAAAATTGCAAAACAGAGAATCGGCAATCATGAGGAACGAGGAGCTGTTGGCCATGAAGTGGAGGGACAAGAAAGATGTCCACATCCTCTCTACCATCCACAATGACACCGTGGTGGAGATCCAAAGAAGATGCAGCTCCATTGTAAAGCCCGAATAACATGGTCATTACAGGGGGGCGTACTGCGGCCCCCCCACCCCAAAGCACCTTGTCCCCATGTTGATGAGGACAAGGGCCTCTTCCCGACAACCCTGGCCATTGGTTGTCTGGGTCTGCGGGCGTGGGGCTTATCGGAATCCGGGAGCCCCCTTTAATAAAGGGGCCCCCAGATCTCAGCCCCCCCGCCCTATGTGAATAAGTATGGGGTACATCGTACCCCAACCCATTCACCTGGGGAAAAAAGTGTCAATAAAAAAAACACACTAGACAGGTTTTTAAAGTAATTTATTAGGCAGCTCCGGGGGTCTCTTCCGACTTCGGGGGTCTCTTCTGACTTCTCCGCTCTCTCCAGCCTCTTCTCCTGGTCTCCGGTTCTTCTCCCGCCCTCTGATGTCTTCTGCCGGGCTCCTGCGCTATCTTCTGCTCTTTTGCTAGCGTTGGTCCAGTCTTCTCCGTCGTCTTCTTCCCTCCAGTCTTCTTCTGATTTTGACACGACGTTCTCTCCTGATGTAATGCCGTGTGCGTGGTGCACAACGACTTATATAGGCATGGGGTGTGGTCACCAGGTGATGTCATCCGGTGATTCCACCCCTTATGATGTCACCGCCCCCATCATGCCCTGGGATCTGGGGGTCCCCTTGTTAAAGGGGGCTTCCAGATTCCAATAAGCCCCCCGCCCACAAACCCCCACAACCACCGGGCAAGGGTTGTGAGGATGAGGCCCTTGTCCCCATCAACATGGGGACAAGGTGCTTTGGGGGGCTACCCCAAAGCACCCTCCCCATATTGAGGGCATGTGACCTGGTATGGTTCAGGAGGGGGGGCGCTCTCTCGTCCCCCCTCTTTTCCTGCGGCCTGCCAGGTTGCGTGCTTCGGATAAGGTTCTGGTATGGATTTTGGGGGGACCCCTACGCCATTTTTTTTTAAATTTGGGGCAGGATTCCCCTTAATTTCCATATCAGACCCAAAGGGCCTGGTATGGATTTTAGGGGAACCCCCACGTCATTTTTTTTTTTAAATTTTGGTTCGGGGTTCCCCTTAATATTCATACCAGACCCAAAGGGCCTGGTAATGGACTGGTGGAGAAAACCCATACTCTTTTTTTTCAATGAGTTTTATCTATATTGCCGAGACCCGACAATTCATTACCGCCGCAATCAGTTTTAAATGACAATTTTTCCTTTAGAAACGTAATTTTTCTGTGGTACTGTTCTAAACACGGGAAAAATGCGCCACTTTACAGGCATACTATAGACACCCCCCCAGGCATGATATTTAAAGGAATATTTCCTTTTTAATGTTTTACTTTAAGCATTAAAAAAAAAAAAAATCGCTGCTCCCGAGAAAACGGCTGTTTTTAAAAAATTTTTTGCATTGATACATGTCCCCTGGGGCAGGACCCAGGTCCCCAAACACTTTTTATGACAATAACTTGCATATAAGCCTTTAAAATGATTATTCATGTTCGTGTCCCATAGACTTTAACGGTGTTCGTGTGTTCTGACGAATTTTTGGCCTGTTCGCATATTCTGCTGCAAACCGAACAGGAGGGTGTTTGGCTCATACCTAATAGGCACCAATAGGTGGTACTGATGGGCACTGTTGGGGCTGCATTGATAATCAGGACACTAATGATCAGTACCCTGAATATCAGTGTTGAGTTCCCTTTTCACACTTGCCGTGACAGCATGAGGAAAGGAATGCTAATAAGAGACAAGTGTGTTTACATCCTAATCAGCTGTGATTAGACACAGTTGATCATGTGGTAAAGGGCCGCTGTGATTGTCCCTTTACCCCGATCTGTGATCAGCTGTGTTTGAAGGACACAGCGATCGCAGAGCGCGCCAGGTGCGCGCCGTAGTGGGCCACGTTCTGGGAGAACATCAGCAGGCTGTAGCTCATTTTGGCTATAGCGTGGTCAGCAAGTGGTTAAGACAAATACTTGTTTATCTGCCAGAAATCATATAAGGCATAGATTCCTGCTTGAGCTGACATCAGTTTCTGTTGCATTAAAATGCCAAGCAGCATCATCAGTTCTCTTCTACTGGACTAGAGAACATCCTCCCTTCTCCATAGTTGCCAACATTGTCAAAAAATGTATAGGGACACTTTTTTTGTCTGTAGGCGGGGTCTTATTATAATTAGGGGGCATGGCATTCATTTCTAGGCATTCCGTGGTGGGTGAAGAAAAATGGGCGTGGTATAAACTAAGCATTGGGCGTGTCTTAAAAGGTGGCATGGCTCAAAGGGGTGTGGTTTGAGTCTGAGATGGATGGATAGAGGGAGAAAGAAAAAGAAATAGGGAGGGAAGGAGAGAAAGAGGGATGGAGGGACAGCAGGCCCAGATTCTACACCACAATAGCAATATGTGTATTCCATAAAGTTTAACAATCATCAGATAAAGATACTCCAAACACCTGGTGTTAGCGCTTCTATCATCATGGTACCATGGTCGTTATTGTGTCAGGGTGATTGAAGCACATTATTTCTATTTTTACATTGTAATATAAAATTTAATAGTTCAACTCACCATAATGCTGAATCAGTGGGAACCCTGAGCGAGTCATTTGCGACGTTGCTTGCCACCATATGCAATCAGGTGTCCCCAGAAGAGTCCCTCTTTACATCAGGTGTCCCCAGCGGAGTCCCTCCTTACAACAGTTGTCCCCAGCAAAGTTCCTAATTACATCAGGTGTCCCCCCTTTTGACCCAGGTGCGGGCTGCACCCCGGTAGTGACGCCACTGGTAATTTGGTCTCCTGGTCTCCGCACCATTTACAGAAGACCAGCTCGTGGAGGACAAAGGGAAGAACCAAGAGGTGGAGCCTGGGTTCCGCCTCTTGTTTCTTCCTCACGATAGCTGGTCTTCTGCAAAATGGCGGGCCGGCGGAGACAATCCATGAGTGCCGGCCGCGGGCCTCTAGCAGCGGCAGCGAAAAATCATGAAAACGCTGATTTCCCAGGACATTTCCCGGGAAATGGCTAGACTGGGACAAAAGTTTAAATACCAGGAATGTCCCGGGAAATTCGGGACAGTTGGCAACTATGCTTCTCCTCAACTCCATAACTTCAAGGAGAGATGTTCTGTAGTCATTTTGCAAAGGGAAATGTGCACATATTGCAGAAATGTATAAGATGTGTTTTTTTTTGCTCAGCCATACACTTCAGGTGTCACAGTGTTCTAAGGTGAATGACAGTTATGACTTTTCCACTGCTTAGTCTGCTAGTGTTGACATAATAACAGGGAAACAGCATGGATGAAATGCGCACACAAGATTACAGAGCAGCTTAAACAGGACTCTTCTTGAAGTACATTTAAAGGCTCCTGTATGACAGTCTCAACAAGTACCACATCCAAAAACTAGGAAAAAAGGCACCGCTCAGATGCTGCTGTGTAAATGAACCGCCGGCTTCACAGCTGACAGGTGCTTGGTGTGCTTTAAAAAGAGATGCAAATATTATACACTGTAATGCCCCGACGGAAAATGTGCGATCGGAGCGTGTCGTCGGACATTCCGACCGTGTGTGGGCTCCATCGGACATTTTCCATTGTATTTTCCGACACACAAAGTTTGAGAGCAGGCTATAAAATTTTCCGACAACAAAATCCGATCACGTCAATTCCGACCGTGTGTGGCCAGTTCCGACGCACAAAGTGCCACGCATGCTCAGAAGAAATTCCGAGACGGAACAGCTCGGTCTGGTAAAATTAGCTTTCGCAATGGATACAGCACTTTCGTCACGCTGCAATGTAAAAAATGGTTTAACACAGCGTACTCTCTTCTTCTTTATAATGTGAGAAGAATGAAGTAGTTTTGCTGCTCATATTCACATAGACTTCTCACAAACTTCTTTCTTTATTATTTATCGTGATTCCCTCAATATATTTGGATTTGTCACATCTGATAAAATTTCTTTTTTGTTGTTTTATTTATGTTTTTTTTTTCCAAGGCTATTTTTTTATTTTGGGTTTGTATTTTTTTCAAGGCTGATCTTTGTTTTATTTTAGTTTTAGTTTTACTCCATAATATTTTTGTGTGTGTTTTGTGTCTCAAGTTACCACAACACCATTATTATCTTGTATTATTTAATCTCAAGAAGGTTGCTTGGTGTTGGTGTCCCTTGTTAATTTCACATTGTATTTTTGAAATGTAGCTGAATCCTCACAAACAAACAGTCCTTTTTTAAGGAAAACACACATAGGCGAGTATAATTGAAACAAAAAATCCTTTATTAAGGGATCAGAACCAAACAAAGAGGGAGGCAATGCTGGAGAAACATCAGAAATTGGTGAAGCCTTGGACCCCCAGGGCACACATCAAATCTTTTCCTGCAAAATTGGTGGCCTGAGGAGTCCATAAACTTTGTAAGTTCAAGATTTGTGTCTTTCTTGTTGGTTTTAAACATGCCTGTTTTATCTTAAATGGACATTTCTACTTTTTCTAATGTGACCCCAAAAATTGTTATACAACAAACATGTTGGTTTGTTTTAAAAACCTTTTCTAAATGCACATGTGATTGTGCAGGTATTAAAAAGATTGTTAATCAAGAATGTGTGGATTATTGTCTCAACGCTACAACACTTTTGGGGTGCTCTAATTGCTGCTTTCTGTGACAATGGGTGTTATTTCCTAAGGGCAAATCCACTTTGCACTACAAGTGCAGTTTCATGTGCACTTGTAGTGCAAAGTGTCTTTGACTTTAGTAAATAACACCCAACAATGCTTTGTAAGGTTACACAATCACGCCATTTTCAGGACTCACCACATTTCTGTCAGGGTCAGCTAAAACAAACACAAGCAGGAAATGTCACCAAAGATTTGCTTATTTTGTTTTTTTATTTGAAAAAGGTTTTACACATTGTCGGGCATATTGATAGCCCCCCTACCCGCAAAGAATTCAAGGTATCTTAGCCGGACATCACAGGCACTCGGGGGGGCAAGCCAGGACGGCCACTTTCAAGCACTGGGTTGGTTCATTTTGAATTCTGGCCTCAGGCCCAACTGAGCCAGCATAGTTGGCAGAATGTTGCCATAAAAAGTTGTGTAGAACACAGCATGCCAGGACAATGTGATTCAGTTTGTACTCCGCCATATGTATGGGTGTAAGAAATAGGCGAAACCGGCTGGCCATGATTCCAAACGTGTTCTCCACCACTCTTCTGGCTCTGGTCAGATGGTAATTAAAAACCCTCTGGTCCGGGGTGAGGGTCCTCATCGGGAATGGCCGCATAAGATGGTCCCCCAGCGCAAAAGCTTCATCCGCAACAAAGACGAATGGGAATCCTTCCACATTGTCTTCTGGAGGTGGCAAGTCCAAGCTGCCATTCTGGAGATGCCTGTAGAACTCAGTCTGGGCGATGACTCCACCATCGGACAACCGGCCATTCTTTCACAAATCCACATACAGAAAATCATAAGTAGCCAACACCACCGCCAACATCACAATACTATTGAACCCCTTATAATTATAATAGTACGACCCTGAGTTGGGTGGTGGGATGATGTGGACGTGTTTCCCATCAATTTCCCCTCCGCAGTTAGGAAAGTCCCACCGCTGGGCAAAGTGGGAGGCCACAGTCTGCTATTACTGTGGCGTGGAAGGAAACTGTGGAGTAAAACAAAAAAAAAATTGTCTTTTTGCACATAAACATGGAAAGCAGATTAGACACAAACATTCTTGGCCAACATCAAGATAACATTTATTTATGGGATTTTTAAAGACCAAAGTATAAGGTACACCGATCATATTCCCCCTCCCCCCCTCTCATGGCCATTTCTAACATTATAGGGGGGGGGGGGAACTCTTGGACAGGTAACCCTCTCCACTTCATTGAGAGATGAATGCCTAAATAATGGGTATTACTTTAAACAGCCCCTCCTTAGTTACACTATTGGCAGCCCACTGGACAGGTAAGAAGTGTCATAATACAAAGATATAAATACACACTGTACACATTTGAGCAAATTTGGACATTCTGCTATTACCTATCAAGATCATAATAGGATACAAAAACTTTAAACATTACCATTTGAAAGTATACAGGCAGGCCCTTGCACTACATGCTTTGGGGGATTCATCCATACATCTGACCACAAAAGAGATGGGTATAGTGTGTATGGGTTTGGCAAAGTCAGCAGATAGATGATTGAGGATAGATAGAGAATTGGTATCAGCTGACTTAGCAGTTGGGGGAAGGGAGGGTTCCAAATGATTTGGGGACCCCCCCAAAAAAAGCCTCTGGCACTCTGCCTGAATTTAAAGCACAAATCACATTTCAAAACATTTTAGGGGTGTTTGGGGTAAAGCACTACTATGGAGCTGATAAAATACATTGTTAAGTGACTACATGAGGTGAATATAGGGCCAGGAGAGCATGCTGGGGAGGTAAGTGAAGGCAAATATGTATGAAGGACAACAAAAATAATTACAAAAATATCAAGCATGCATGAGGACAAAGGGGACATTCACAGCATATTACAATCATGGTAATTAGGGAATGAGGAAAGAAATACAATATATTATCAAACATTATATACAATAAAATGTGATATTAAAGGATACAAATCTTATCTTAATATACTCCTTCTGCAGGACCTGGATGATGGCAGAACAGGTCTTTGGGATAATGATATCCAGAGCCTGGGGGGAGATGCCTGTTGAGAACTTGAGGTCCTGCAGGCTTCTCCCCGTCGCCAAGTTCCGCAGGGTGGCGATGAGCCTCTGCTCCGGAGTGATGGCTTGCCTCATGCAGGCAATCCTGCCAGCTGATATAGGGGGTCAGCAAAGCCAACAAATGGTGAAATACGGGATCCGTCATCCAGAGAAAGTTCCTGAAATCATCAGGATTATTCTCATGGAGCAAAGGCATATGACAGAACTGGTCACGCTGAAGCAACCAATTCTTGGTCCATGAACTCCTCCCCACCCTGTTCATGGACTGGACTTGTGTCAAGGTCAGGACCCCAACACCAAGCCCCCGCACAGCACGAACTCTACGAGGAGTACGTATACGCAACATGGCTAGAAAACGGTCGGCTGCTCAGAACGAAGTAACAGAACGCACTGAAGAACAGCAAGGCCTGTGAAGAGCGACCTGAAAAACAGTAACGAACGAACAAGAACAGAATGACAAAAGTCACGCGTCACTTGCTACATGCACTGAAGAGCAGATACAAACCCACAAGCACAAACTGAACAGCAGAAAACGATCTGAAAACCACGAGTCTGAAAAAGCGCGAATCGTTTCTCACCAAACTTTTACTAACACGAGATTAGCAAAAGGAGCTCAAAGGGTGCCGCTCTTGGTTCTGAACTGGCCTTTTATAGTCTCGTCGTACGTGGTGTATGTGACCGTGTTCTTGGCGATCGGAAATTCCGACAACTTTGTGCGACCGTGTGTACGCAAAACAAGTTTGAGCCAACATCCATCGGAAAAAATCCATGGATTTTCTTGTCGGAATGTCCGAACAATGTCCGATTGTGTGTACGGGGCATAAAAGTGAATCAAAAGCAACAAAATAATCACCAAGTTGGCCTCAGCTCAGTCTTCCACCGATAAGGCATGTCCCTCTAATGCATTTTAGCCGCTAAGGACTTAGACATAGCACTCATTAGAGGGGTGTTCTTGGTGTCCTAACAGAGCACATCTGCTCAACAATAGGATTTAAAAAGAGATGCAAATACCGCAGACTATAAAGGTGAACCACAGAAACAAAAAACACCAAGTTGGCTTCAGCTCAGTCTCCCAACAATAAGGCAGGCCCCTCTAATGCATTTCACCCGCCAAGGGTTTAGTCATAGCATGGGTTAGAGAGGCATACCTTACCAGTGGGAGATTGAGCTGAAGTTAACTTGGTGGTTTTTGTTGCCGCGGTTCACCTTTACAGTGTGCGGTATTTGCATCTTTTTTTAACCACTTGACGTCCACGCTGTAGCCATCTTTCGGAAGGGTGTCCATGTACGTCCTCCTGTTCTCTCGCCGCCCAGGGAGCATGTGCGCTCTATGATCGTCAAGTTCTTGGGACTCGGCCATGAGACTCCCCCTGTCAGTCCCAATCTCTGCTTATCCCAGAGCCAAGTGCCAAAACAAGTCCCAGCACTGAGCTCCGGTAACTAGGCTGACAGGGGCTCGCTAGTGTCCGGCAGTGAGTCAGGAATCTCTTCAGTGCCTGGGCTCCCTCCCGCAGTTATTCCCCTTTGTAGTAGCTGAGCCGACATCTCTCCCTCCTGAGCCAGAACACAGCTCACTGAGTGAGGATCCTCCTCCTCGGCTCCACAGTAGACAGACAGGAAGGGGGAGGAGCTGGGGAGAAGAGATCTTACACAGCAGGAGCCCCGCTGATTCTGAGGTCTGTGTATAGTTTGTGGATAGGGGAGGGGGTTGTGGGCAGGTAATACATGGAGAAGGGGGTATAAGAAAAAATGTGCTGGGGGGTCTTTGAGGGAAGAGGACATGTGCTAGTAGGGGGGGATTTCAAAACCGACCCCCCCCTTTCCCCAAAAGAGTTGCCACTTTCCTCTCTCTGCCCCATCCCAGGGATCCCTCTCTGCCCTCATCCCAGGGGACCCTCTCTGCTCCCATCCCAGGGATCCCTCTCTGCCCCCATCCCAGGGATCCCTCTCTGCCCCCATCCCAGGGATCCCTCTCTGTTCACATCCCAGGGATCTCTCTCTGCTCCCATCCCAGGGATCCCTCTCTGCTCTCATCCCAGGGATCCCTCTCTGCCCCCATCCCAGAGGGGCCCTCTCTGCCCGCATCCCAGGGGGGCCCTCTCTGCCCGCATCCCAGGGGGGCCCTCTCTGCCCCCATCCCAGGGGGCCCTCTCTGCCCCCATCCCACGGATCCCTCTCATCCCCCATCCTAGGGGTCCAGGGGTGTACACATGTTGCAGCCTCAGCAGAAATTATACACCCTGTCACGCTTGGCATGTGGCTGCTCTGAAAAGGTTGGGCAACCTTATGCAGTACAGCGACCAAGTGGCTAAAGCAGGCTATAAGGAGACGTTGTATTGACTCATTACATAACCTGCTTTAACCCCTTGGATCCCACACTAGCATGCTGCTACTGCATGCATTACACATGGCTGCTGCGTGTTTGCAGAGTGGGCCTATTCACTTGATTGGGTCACGATAAACCACCAAAAGCAACAGGGGGTATAATTCCTGCAGCAGCATATGTACATCCTCAGCTGCTGCCTCTGCAGCTAAAGGGGGTAGAGTCCAATGTATGTAATGTGGGCAGTGTGGCAGGGACACAGGGGAGGCCCCATGATCTCTTATTGCCCATGGGCCCCATGAGTTGTCAGTCCGCCCCTGGACTCGGCTAATCACAGAGCAGGTTAAAGGGCCAATCACAGTGGGCCTTTTACCATGTGATCAGCTGTCAGCCAATGAAGTAAACAGAAGCCGGTTATCGGCTTTTTTTTTTCTCCAAGCTGTCAGCATGAAGAAAATAATAAAGCCAGTAACTGGCTTCTGTTAGAGGGACATTGGTGCTGCTAATCAGTGCCCACCAGTGCTGCTGATCAGTGCCCTCCAGTGCTGCAAATCCATGCCCACCAGTGCCATCTATCAGTGCCCATCAGTACTGCTAATCAGTGCACACCAGTGCCACCTATCAGTGCCCATCAATGCTGCCAATCAGTACCCATCATCAGTGCCTGCTGATCAGCACCCATCAGTGTCACCTATCAGTGCCGCCTATCAGTGCAACCTGTGTGCCACCTATCAGTGCCCATAAGTGCCACCTATCAGTGCCCATCAGTGCCACCTATCAGTTCCACCTATCAGTGCCCATCAGTGCCACCCATCAGTGCGGCCTCATCAGTGCCTTCTGATCAGTGGCCACCGGTTCCGCCTCAGTGCCCATCAGTGTCACCTATCAGTGCCCATCGGTGTCACTTATCAGTGCCGCATCATTAGTGCAGCCTATCAGTGTCCATCAGTGCCACATCATCAGTGACCATCAGTGAGGGAGAAAAATTACCTGTTTGCAAAATTGTATAACAAAATATGAAAAACGTTTTTTTTTTTCGGTCTTTTTTTGTTTGTTTAGCAAAAATAAAAAACCCAGTGGTGATTAAATAAAACCAAAAAAAAGCTCTATTTGTGTGGGAAAAAAAAGATAAAACTTTCATTTGGGTACAGTGTTGCATGACTGCGCAATTGTTATTCAAAGTGTGAGAGCGCTGAAAGCTGTATATTGGCCTGGTCAGGAAGGGGGTATAAGTGCCCAGTCAGCAAGTCTTTAAGTATCACAAACAGTTACTATGTGAGGCACAAGCAAGCATAAAGTAAAACAAAACTGGTTTTATCTTTCCTGACAGAGCCAAACCCTCTTTCACTTGCGTACCACACGCTCCCCTCATTCACTGCAGCTCACAGTGGGAGTGGTTTAGCAGCACAGGCAGTGCTGTCAATCCAAAAAGCAGTGGCAGGGCTGGGTGTGGCCAGGTCCTGACTGACAAGCTACAGATTTGTGAATTAGCAGTGGCAAATCTGATAGCCACACCTCCTTCAAAATCTCCTCTTCTCACTGTAGTGCAAGCACAGCCTTGCATAAGAGTGGCAACTATGAGTTTAGGAGCAGTGCAGCATTGTTACCACGCCAGCACAGGGAGCTGCATTAGGTGGGCCTCACTGGCAGGATCATCGGGTATTTATGGGACTTTTCATGCTTTTATATTTAAGTGTTACGTTCCCTTTTAAATAGAGGAGACCATATTTCTACTTTAATATACTAAAGGTTCATGTCTGTCAACACAGTACAGGTGCAGTTTAAGTAAGGAATTTAATAAGACAGCATATATTGTACCTCTAGCCAAAATTGTTGTTGTCTTGTTTTGGATAGCTTTGACCCTGCCAGTTTTCTTTTGTGTTGTCTATGTCCATACCTCCCAACTTTTTTTGATGGGAACGAGAGAACCTATTAGCAAAACTATGCAGGTCTTAGGACACACACCCTGCCGCGCCCCTAAAAGGAGAAATATACAAAAAATAAAAAAGTTAAACTCACAGGTGCCATTTTTACCACTACTATTCCTTATATTGGCTTTTGACATTTACAAATGCGGCAATTTAGAAATTGGATGAATAGTTTAGAACTGGGGAACACTTTTTGAAAGATAAAAAGTGCATTTTATATACAGCTATATAGATCAGACCAAAATGAGGGACAAATGAGGAGGTAAGAGGGACATTGTTCCAAATCAGGGACAGTCCCTCAAAATCAGCGACAGTTGGGAGCTATGCATATCCAATTGGGGAGCTTCCCCTTCACTTTCTGTTACACACAAACTAAAACCTAGTACACACTAGTAGTTTTTTTTTTTTAACCCAACAGGACTGTTTTGAGGCACAAAAAATTGCCCTTCAATAGCTGGACTCATTATATTAAATATATACAGTAACTACCATTTCACACAGGGGGGGGGCCGGGATCTGGGGGTCCCCTTGTTAAAGGGGGCTTCCAGATTCCGATAAGCCCCCCGCCCGCAGACCCCCACAACCACCGGCCAGGGTTGTGGGGATGAGGCCCTTGTCCTCATCAACATGGGGACAAGGTGTTTTGGGGGGCTACCCCAAAGCACCCTCCCAATGTTGAGGGCATGTGGCCTGGTACGGTTCAGGAGGGAGGGGGGGCCGCACTCTCGTCCCCCCCTCTTTTCCTGCGGCCTGCCAGGTTGCGTGCTCGGATAAGGGTCTGGTATGGATTTTTGGGGGGACCCCACGCCATTTTTTTAAATTTTTTTTGGTGCGGGGTTCCCCTTAAAATCCATACCAGACCTGAAGGGTCTGGTATGGAATTTAGGGGGAACCCCACGTCATTTTTTTTTTTTAATTTTGGCCGGGGTTCCCCTTAATATCCATACCAGACCTGAAGGGCCTGGTATGGAATTTAGGAGGACTCCCACGTCATTTTTTTTTTTTTAATTTTGGTTCGGGGTTCCCCTTTGGGGAATTCCCATGCCGTTTTTATCAATGAACTTCTATGTGTATTGTCGGCAATGCAATAGCCGCGGGTAGTTTTAAATGAGTTTTTTCCTTCAAAATGTCATTTTGCTGTCAGACTGTTCTAAACACGAGAAACATGCGCCCCTTTACAGGCATACTATAGACACCCCCCAGGTACGAAATTTAAAGGGATATTACACTTTTATTGTTTGACTTTAAGCATTATTAAAATCACTGCTCCTGAAAAAATGGCCGTTTTTAAAACTTTTTTTTGCATTGATCCATGTCCCCTGGGGCAGGACCCAGGTCCCCAAACACTTTTTATGACAATAACTTGCATATTAGCCTTTAAAATTAGCACTTTTGATTATTCATGTTCGTGTCCCATAGACTTTAACGGTGTTCGCGTGTTCGAACGAACATTTTTCCTGTTCGCATGTTCTGGTGCGAACCGAACAGGGGGGTGTTCGGCTCATCCCTAATCGTAAGATATAAAATGTATTAAAAGTGTGTGTGTGATAATATATATATGAAGAAATGACACTTTGCTACAATGTAAACTAGTGAGTGTACAGCTTGTATAACAGTGTACATTTGCTGTCCCCTCAAAATAACTCAACACACAGCCATTAATGTCTAAACCGCTGGCAACAAAAGTGAGCACATCCCTAAGTGAAAATGTCCACATTGGGCCAAATTAGCCATTTTCCCTCCACGGTGTCATGTGACTCCTTAGTGTTACAAGGTCTCGGGTGTGAATGGGGAGCAGGTGTGTTAAATTTGGTGTTATGGCTCTCACTCTCTCATACTGATCACTGGAAGTTCAACATGGCACCTCATGACAAAGAACTCTCTGAGGATCTGAAAAAAGAATTGTTGCTCTATGTAAAGATGGCCAAGACCCTGAAACTGAGTTGCAGCACAATGGCAAAGACCATACAGTGGTTTAACAGAACAGGTTCCACTCAGAACAGGCCTCGCCATGGTTGACCAAAAAAGTTGAGTGCACATGCTCAGCATCATATCCAGAGGTTGTCTTTGGGAAATAGACGTATGAGTGCTGCAGAGGTTGAAGGGGTGGGGGGTCAGCCTGTCAGTGCTCAAACCATACCCAGAACACTGCATCAAATTGGTCTGCATGGCTGTCATCCTAGAAGGAAGCCTCTTCTAAAGATGATGCACAAGAAAGCCTACAAACAGTTTGCTGAAGACAAGCAAACTAGACACATGGATTACTGGAAACATGTCCTGTGGTCTGATGAGACCAAGATAAACTTAGATTGCGTTAAGTGTGTGTGGTGGCAACCAGGTGAGAAGTACAAAAACAAGTGTGTCTTGCCTACAGTCAAGCATGGTGGTGGGAGTGTCATGGTCTGGGACTGCATGAGTGCTGCCGGCACTGGGAGCTACAGTTCATTAGAGGGAACCATGAATGCTGAGATATCCTGCGACAAACTGAAGCAGAGCATGATCCCCTCCCTTCAGAGACTGGGCCGCAGGGCAGTATTCCAACATAACGACCCCAAACACACCTCCAAGACGGCCACTGCCTTGCTAAAGAAGCTGAGGGTAAAGGTGATGGACTGGCCAAGCATGTCTCCAGACCTAAACCCTAGTGAGCTACTGTGGGGCATCCTCAAACGGAAGGTGGGGGAGCGCAAGGTCTCTAACATCCACCAGCTCCGTGATGTCATCATGGAGGAGTGGAAGAGGACCCCAGTGGCAACCTGTGAAGCTCTGGTGAACTCCATGCCAAAGAGGGTTAGGGCAGTGCTGGAAAATAATGGTGGCCACACAAAATATTGACACTTTGGGCCCAATTTGGACATTTTCACTTAGGGGTGTACACACTTTTGTTGCCAGTGGTTTAGACATTAATGGCTGTGTGTTGAGTTATTTTGAGTGGACAGCAAATTTACACTGTTATACAAGCTGTACACTCACTACTTTACATTGTAGCAAAGTGTAATTTCTTCAGTGTTGTCACATGAAAAGATATATTAAAATATTTACAAAAATGTGAGAGGTGTACACACACACACACACAATATCTCACAAAAGTGAGTACACCCCTCACATTTTTGTAAATATTTCAGTATATCTTTTCATGTGACAACACTGAAGAAATTATACTTTGCTACAATGCAAAGTAGTGAATGTACAGCTTGTATAAAAGTGTAAATTTGCTGTTCCCTCAAAATAACTCAACAAACAGCCATTGACATCTAAACTGCTGGCAACAAAAGTGAGTACACCCCTAGGTGAAAATGTCCAAATTGGCCCCAATTAGCCATTTTCCCTCCCTGGTGTCATGTGACTTGTTAGTGTTACAAGGTCTCAGGTGTGAATGGGGAGCAGGTGTGTTACATTTGGTGTTATCGCTCTCACTCTCTCATACTGGTCACTGGAAGTTCAACATGGCACCTCATGGCAAAGAACTCTCTGAGGATCTGAAAAAAAGAGTTGTTGCTCTACATAAAGATGGCCTAAGCTATAAGTAGTTTGTCAAGACCCTGAAACTGAGCTGCAGCATGGTGGCCAAGACCATACAGCGGTTTAGCAGGACAGGTTCCAGAATTCCATTGAAGAAAATCCAAGAAAAGAAACTAAGGCAGAGTCCCATTGAGATTTAAGTCCATATATCAAACAATAAACACCCATCCATATAAGAGTGATAGTTTGCGGCGGAAAAATCCGTGAAGAGATCCTTCATATAAGTGCGTCCAACTCCACACCCAGGTGAGAAAGTTATCTGCTTACCAGATCGCCGTGACCACTAATCAGTGATCTCACCAAGCTCAGGGAATGGTTAGGTCTCCCCAGGACCCTTAAAAGGCTGTCTAGAACTGTAGCTGGGGCCAATGGTACTCAAAAAACACAAAAATAAAGGCTCCCATAGCGTGATACCGGCAAATGAGCAGCACCTCCTCTTTGCTGAAATTCTATTTGGTCTACCTGACCGTAGTTTGGTTTCAACAGAACCCCTCATTTTCCACTTCTTGATTAGAGTTTGAACACTGCTGATTGATACTCTCAATTCCTTAGATATCTTTTTATATCCATTTCCTGTTTTATACAGTTCAACTACCTTTTCCCGCAGATCCTTTGACAATTCTTTTGCTTTCCCCATGGCTCAGAATCCAGAAACGTCATTGCAGCACTGGATGAAAGGGTCTGTCAGAAGTCCAGAAACTCATTGACCTTTTATACATAATCATAATCCGGAGATACTAATAGTGCTTTTTTGGAACACATATTGTGTTTCTAAGTATGTTCCACATTCGCTCTGATTACTTATCCCTGTGATTTGTTCCTCCTGATGTGTTTATTACGCTGCCATGGTAATGGTGGAAGAAGTGCGGGTCACGTGATGAGGATCACGGATAACATCAGGAGATATATGAGTGGATAGGTAGATAGGGGCGCTGCTGTGGGCTGTCCAATCTATCCCAATGATTTGTTTCCTCCGAAGTGCTCGCGTTGTCATGGTGATGGGAGGCGACGCGGCAATCACGTGACTGTGATCACGTATAACATTAGGAGACATATGAGCGGATAATAGGATTAAGACGCCACTCTGTGCCCTCCCATCACACACCACGTCAGCACGTTGATGCGGGATGACGCGGGACACATGTGACCTATACTCATGATGACTTCCTTGCCTCATAGGAAGGTCAAAGCGAGGCTTGGCCTCTTGGCCGTATCTCCCCCCATGATTGGCTCCTAGTTAGTCACATGATTGTCACATGACGCGAAAACCCGGAAGTCACGCCGCACAGGTGTCCCCAATGGAGTTTTCTTTGTTATTCGTATAAAAGCGCAGTAGATGGTGGATGAGCTTTACCCCAGTTGAAGTCTAAGCAGACGAAACGCGTCGGGTGTGTGACGCTATCACAGCCATCAGAATTCACTGCGCCAGATTTTTTATTTATTTGAGCAAAAAAAAATTTTTTAACTTGTTTTTTATTTGGAAAATTTTTTTAATAAAATCTCCTGTTACCCGGGATTTTACACTATGTGGAAGCTTTCTTTCCTTTTTTCACTATATATGGGGATTGCCAAGTGAGCGATATCCGGTAGAGGACTCTAGGCGACTACGGGATTCCTTCTGGAAGGACGCAGCCCCATCCAGGAGAGTTCAGAGTGGTGGGATACATCTCAGCCATCCCCAAGAGAGGAGACATCTCTATACCGTTTATACGGTAAAAGCCTGCAAGACTCACCGCCAACGGCCTGTGAGTCCACCAGTTCCGGTAAGGGCATTTTATGCACATCTCGCAGATTTGAATACAAGAGGAACCTGCATGTTTTTGAATATGTATTCAACAAGATGAGATCCATACACACGTGTTTGAGATCACCTTGACATTTTATTGAATGGTTATAACCTGAGAGACTGATTCAAGACCTTCTTTGTTTCCTACCCCTATATGAGGATAGTTGGATCCTATCCATGTTTATTGGTCACTTTTTTATTAGGATAATTCATGAGGATATAAACTTTTGGAGATTGTCACATTAGATCACAATAGCACATTTATACTGAGTTTATTTTGTTCATTTTTTTGTTAAGAGTTGTCACTTACACGGATATACTCTCACATAGAGATACTTGTATGTTATATTTATATATATATAAGCATTTTCTATTGAAATATAGCGCTGCACTTTTTCACTTTTTATTTTTCACATACAATTAGTCTAATTGGTAGTGCTGGCGGCTTGAATTTTTTGGAGTTGGCGCAGCGGTTTTATTCTATTTAATTTCACCTTTTATACATACACACTAATTACAAGCAAACAGACCACAGGTGAGGATAGTAACCTTTAATAGCCATTCAAACCCCTTTGTGTCAACTTGTGTGCATGTTATCAGGCTAAAATCACCAGGGTATGTAAACTTTTGATCAGGGTCATTTGGGTAGTTTCTGTTGCCATTATGATTTAGTAAACACAGTTGATTGATAATAAATGGCTTCAGCCAAACACTAACCATGAGTGAAAGAAATGTTTTTGTGTTATCATTCATAGTCTCTGAAAAATGGCCAAGAACTCATAAATCCTGCCAGCGTATGTAAACTTATGAGCACAACTGTATATATATATATATATATATATATATATATATATATATATATATATTTTACACACACACATACTGTAAGATATCGGGGTGATTCAGCTCAAGTGGTGTATGCGATTTTCAAGGGCATGGCAGCCCACTTTTATTTAAAGTAAGCAAAAAGTTCAAACCAAACAGAAATTTCCCTTGCAGGGGGTTCCACCATTATTGCATCATGGTTATTCAGCCTCCTGGCTTACCTACTGATGACGCAGCTGCTTCAGGCCTTATGCCTAGGCCATAGGTATGTTCCTCAGACCTGTATGATTGAGTCAAGCTCTCTCCTAGCTTACCCAGGGTTCAAACTGCCACCTGCAGTCTCTCCAAAGAACATGGGTGTCTTCCCAACACTCACACATAGACTCGTGTCTGTAGGACAGAGTCCACCTAACGCCTCAGCAAGATTTTCTGTCTCCAACTGGGAGCCCTGAGCTCTATCCCTGGGATGTTTATGAACCCAGCCCATAGGTGTGCAATCAGCATGCCTCTGTTTACAAGAACCAGGGTGAAAGTGCTAATCCACACCTCTTTGCCTCTTTGTATCCAATGTGATCTAATGAATGACTGTTTTTGCCCCTGTTTTATCATCATTGCCTGTTGTTTTCTGCAAAAACTGCCCATTTCTTATCCTTTCATTTTTTTACAATTTCTCATTTCTGGTTTTGTATTGTCATGATTGCCTGTTTGTTGTCTGTGCATTGTCACAACTGCCCATTTGTGGCCCACGCATTGTCACACTTCCCCATCTATAGCCCAAGTATTTTTATGATTGCTTATTTCTTTGCTGTGAAATCAAATACACTCATCCCTAATCACCGGCCAGGCTACGTTGCTCTATAGTTTAGATTAAAGATGGCACTAGCATTGTAGCTTGCATATCCCTGCAATTTAGTGATTTAAAGGGGTATATTCATAAAAAGAATATGCAATAAACAAAACACAGGGCTGAAAACAAATAATTAAGTTTTGAGTATTTGAGTATATTTATCATTTTTTTAAAAATTGCACTTAGTAAAAATACATGTACACTGTTCTGTGAGAATGGAGCAAAAAAAAGAAAGCAGGGCTTTTTTCAGCGGGAACGCGGGGGAACGCAGTTCCAGCACCTCCAGCACTGAATCTATCTAATGGCAAGGGGTGCTGGGGTGTCCTGGAAGGTCTACTGATGCTGGCTGCTGGGGGGTCTATTGTTGCTGGAGGGGATCTGATTTTGTGTTGTGGTCTATTGTTGCTGGGGAGGTCTATTGTTGTTGGTGGGGGATCTATTGTTGCTGGGGGAGGTTATGTTGCTGGGGGGTCAGCTGGAAGAGATCTACTGTTAATGGAGGGATCTATTGTTTCTGGCTGCTGGAGAGTCTATTGATGCTGGCCACTGGGAGATCTGGTTTTTCTGCCGGGGTGATATTTTGTTGCAGGGGTCCTATGTTGCTGGGGGGCCTATTGTTGCTGGGGGGGGGTATATTGCTGCTGGCTGCAGGGGATCTATTGTACTGCTTTTCTTGTTATCATTACCAATTTCCATACAAATTACTTTAGCATAGCATGACATAATCATACTTGGCTTTGTATTCTCTGAATGAGACAGTGCTGGGAGGTGGGTAGGGGGTGGAACCAAGAGATGTTGCTCAGAGGTGGGTAGGGGGCAGAGACAAGAAGTGACTCAGAAGGTGGGAGTTCCAGCACCTATTCTCTGAGAAACAAAAGCCCTGAAAGAAACAAACTAATAATATGAATCTATTTCCTGTTATATACTTATATCCAAAAACAGAGCTTGCACCAAAGAAATTATATAAATGTGAAGTCCAATTAAAGCCTTTATAAACAAAAAAAAGGTTGTGATTGTGTGTTCTTAAAGTGGTGTTCCGGCCAAAATTATACTTTTTAAATAAAAATACCCCTATAATACATAAGCTTAATGTATTATAGTAAAGTTAGTCTGTAAACTAAGGTCTGTTTTGTTAGTTTATAGCAGCAGTTTGTTATTTTATAAACTTACAGCAGGCCGTGGCCATCTTAAGTGTGGGCATCTGAAGCCAGGCTGTATTTCTTCCTGGATCTCATCCTTGCAGATCTCGCACATGCTCAGTGCAGCACAAGCAGTGTAATAGGTTTCAGGTCAGGCGTCCATAGCAACAGCAGTTTCAGAGGAACTGAATCCCAGAAGGCATTGCAAACAGGAAATGATGCGATGGGCCGCGGCCAGGGAGGAGGAAGTGAAAAATGAATACAGCAGATATACAGTAGGTGCTGAGAAAAAAAATAAAAAAATATCCAATTTGTTTACAGTGCACAGTTTAGTGAGGGATGCTGAAGAGTTGTAAAAGTGGGTGGAACTCCACTTTAAGCACCATGTGCTCCATTAACTGAAAAACTTCTGGTCCAATCAACCGTGACCTGAGGAAACAATCTGCACTCACTAAATGGGTTTGACTTCCTGTTACCACAAGAAAGTCAAATAGTGCTTGTTGGTATACCCATATACCACTGAACCACCAAATGGGAACCAGGGGCACCGCACATTTCTCCAAGGAAACTTTTCACCAAAGGACCACTGAATAAGAGCCTAGAGCACCACACACCCCTTTAGGAGTATTACTGTCAATGTCTCTACCTTTAGCTCCTCCTTGCCTCTATATGGTCTTCATGGGCACACTGTATATTTAAGGTTATATATAAAGTGATTTCGCGCAAAATAAATTATCTAAATACATAAATAAAAACTCAGTAAAACTAATTAGTGAATCAAGAAGAGTGAAAATCATCAAGTGAATAAGGTGTCACTGTGCAATAAATAATGGGTATACAACTGCAAATACATGTCAATATAAATAGTGACAATAATAATCAATGTTGATTACTAATATATCAATATAAATATGATTATCAATATAAATAGTCAACATTGATTATTATTGTCACTATTTATATTGACATTTATTTGCAGTTGTATACCCATTATTTATTGCACAGTGACACATTATTCACTTGATGATTTTCACTCTTCTTGATTCACTCATTAGTTTTATTGCGTTATTATTTATGTATTTAGATCATTTATTTTACGCGAAATCACTTTATATATATCTTTAGCGTTAGTGTTGTGTTTTTGTGAACACAAATAGATTTTGCTGCATTACTTTGACACACCCCTTTATTAATTTTTAGATAGACATTTATACTCCAAGTAGCGCGAAGGACACCTATATCTTTATCTTTACACTGTATATTTATGCAGGGATATATAAAAAGAAGGGGAAGCCTCCCATAGTGTAACACCATTTATTTATGCCACAATATACCAAGAAATACACTTACACTATGTAGCAGTAGATTAAAACCACTCTACAGACATCAAGGATGTGCTGCTTGGCTCCCTGCATTCCAGCCAAACTGGAAGTGACATACTGGAAGTTCCATCCTATGCATTTCGTCAATACCATGGAACATCCTCAGGAACAATTCCCGTGCCGGTTGTTAGAAGAGCTGCAGCCGCTGCCTCCCCAGATGAGAGTCCCAGTTGCTAGGCAGTGTTTGGCTCAAGCAGCCCTTCCTCCTCTGCCTCTCACTAGTTGCACCGCTCTATTTAAACATCAGAGCTCTGAGCTCTGTGATAGTGTTGTTACATCCTGGCTCCCTGTCTTTTTCCCTGCCTGACCCAGATTTTCTATACCCGACATTGGATTCCTCATTGCTGACCCTCTGCTCAGATTTCTGAAATCTTTCAGATTGCCGCCCACCTTGACCTCGGACTGTTTTACTGAACTGCATTTATCTGCTGCCTTCCCTGACCTCTGAACCGTCTTCTGGATTACACTTGCCTGCTGCCAGCCCTGACCTCAGAATTGTTTATTGGATCACGCTTGCCCACAGTCTACCCTGATCTTGGACTGTCACATGGATGCTCTACTGCAGTGCCACAGACCCTGCCCAAGCTACCTCAAAGACTAAGGCAGCACATAGATGATTACATTTTCTTTCCTTCGACCATGGTATATCTCCTGCAGTGCTCTGCTGGTGGGGCGGGGGGGCACAAGGAGCCTTCCCGGCTGGCAGAACACCATGATTACTGCTAGCAGTTAAAATCCAACAGGCTGGTTGTACCCAAGTTGATCAATGGATCAACTTGGGTACAATCAGTCTGCCCATACATGGATCAAAAATCACCTGGTCCCTGCAGAACTGGACAAATTTCGATCTATGGTCAGCTTAAAGGTATCTTTTCCTGTTATCTTCACTCAGTGCAGGAACTTCAGCACTGTATACTAAGACCTGGGGGCAACCAAGTACTGGTGAGCCTAACTGCCTTAAGGGAACAGGGACTACTATAAACAAAACCTAGGTTTCTAACCTAGGTATTGGACTGTGCTCACACTGGTCAGATCTCATTCATTGATCTACAGGGGAAAATACAGCATTTGGCCACTAGATGAGGCTAAGTATTATAGGAAATTTCTATGATGCTTAGAGTCATCTAGGGGCCGAATGCAGTATTTTCTGTTTTAAATCAATGAAAAACATTTGACTAGCACAGGAAATAGCCCAATGAAATGCCTTTTTAGTCCCATTTGCACAGAATGCATATGCACTTTCACCTGCCAAATTACTATGCATTATTTTTATAAATACACCCCATATTAAGGTCCTGGAGTGGCCTAGCCAGTCTCCATACCTTAATCCCATAGAAATATCCCATAGGCTCGAGTTACCGGACGTCAGCCTCAAAACCTTAATGACTTGGAGAGGATCTGCACAGAGGAGTGGGGCAAACTCCCTCCTGAGATGTGTGCAAACCTGGTGGCCAACTACAAGACACGTCTGACCTCTGTGATTGCTAACAAGGGTTTTGCCACCAAGTAGTACAATAAGTCATGTTTCGTGAAGGGGTCAAATACTTATTTCACTCATTAAAATGCAAATGAATTTACAAGTTTTTCTGGATATTTTTGTTGTTATTCTTTCTCTCACTTTTAAAATAAACCTACCATTAAAATTATAGACTGATCATTTCTTTGTCAGTGGGCAAACGTACAAAATCAGCAGGGGATCAAATACTTTTTTCCCTCACTTTAAGAGAGGCCTGGGGAGCTGGAAAATGGGTTTCCAGAGCTTTATAAGGTAAGCTGGGTTCCACAGGCCCTGCACCCAAAGTGACCCCCCCCCCCCCACAGTAATATCCAATGTTTTTATTTGTCAGCAGAACAGGAATAGAGGGAAAATGTTCCAATGGTGACAACTATCTAATAAAGTATTTTCTCCACCCTGCAGAGATTTCTTCTCACATTTTGTTGTGTTTACAGAAGATGAAGTGAAGGGAAATCTCCCCAATGTGACACAGATAACAGTGGTTTTAACTATTCTCAACTCTATCCAAAAGGAAAAAAAAAGTTGGCTTTAGATATATTTTTTAATGTATAGCTATATACATCACTCATGATGATCAATAGACAGAGTGCTGAAGAAAAATTACTTGGGTGACCAGTTGCAGAGAGAGGAGAAGCCTGTGGGAGTAAAAGGTAAAGTAAGGTAAGTAATAGTGCCATTTAATCATACCATGGGCAAAAATTAGCATTGAACCTTGGCTATGCAGGGGTAGCCCCATGGCAAGGGTACTTTTTTAATTCTCTTGGAGTTTAGCTTTAATATGCTCTATCTGGCCGAATAAATTTTAAAAAATATTTTGGACACCGAACAAAAGTTTAAAAAGTAGTTTGGAGCGCAAGCAGTTATACTAGGACTCATGGGATTTATAGTTCCACAGCAACTTCAAAAGCTGCTTTCTACTGATAACAAATATTTCATAGAGCTTTTCTCTAACAGCCATAAGGTGCCTGCAGATACTAGCTGAAGACTGGTGAATTTGCATGTTTTTCCCTTTGGAGAACCAAAGAGGAACACTGTGGGGCCTAGCCTATCATGGGAGTAAACCAGGGTAATCAGCTTGGAAAACCCATCCAATTCTATCGAGTCTTCCCCTGAGGAAGCATCAGGCACTGTGGAAGGCCTACAGTTATATGATGGTTCAGTGATTCAGCTGTAAACAGACATTCTTTATGGCTAATATAAATGGGTGTTGTTTGCCACATTTAACATGCATTTGGAATGCACATCAATCAAAAGTCAACAAAATCCCATTAACTTTAATTGAGCAGTACAAATAGCAGTTCCGAGAGTGTGTCTGACCTGCTTAGCTTTGTGTGCTGCATGTTTTCTTCCTATTGAGGTGCTTTTGAACCTTTCCTTGTGTACGCAGTCACCAATGCCCAGGACTAGGCGGGGCCGTGTTCATGTGACAGTCAAACATTATGGCTGTACCCCAGCTTAGAGATAAGCCAAACACTGTGTAGAACAGTTAAATGTACAGAGCCCTTGTACATGTGTTGTCCCATGTTACTACACACCCTGCTTGTTCATGTTTGCATTTAGGATGGACACCACTGAGCCTTTGTCCACTACACCAGTCCGGGGTACCTCTGCCACCTCACTCCCAGTGACAGAATTGCATAACTGTCAACTTTTTGAGATGGAACAAGGGACACCTATTAGCAAGAGTATGTAGGAATAGGACCCCCCCCCCCCCCCGGCCATGCCCCTTAAAGGCGAAGTATACAAAAAAAAAACACCAGCACATCACTTGCTTCCCAGGATCAGCTAGCACATATTGTTGATTATGCTTGACACTTGCTCAATCAGTAGTATAGAGTAGTTTGGGGGAACTGGCGCTACCCTCTATGGCTATATTGTGAGCAGGACAGCTCACCTATGAGCGTGCGTAACCCATACAATCAAAGTGTAGGTCTCAAAATATCGTTTAAACATAAATTGTGTAAAAAAAGTGATCCTTAAATGTGGTTGTGTAATAGATCGTGTACAAATATCATGCAAAAAGGGGAATGAAAAAATATTAATAATAATAAATAAGATATAGAAAACATTATATATATATATATATATATAGTGTAACACCTTGTAGATGGTCACTAAGGTGTGTGAGTTTAGGAACCACTAAGTAATAATAGTGATGGGAATTGCTGGGATGCAACTCCACTAAATACACTGTGGGGTACAACTCCACACTCATCCAACCAAACAATAAAAATATGTGTCTAATATAAATCACTGGTGCAATTCTGCATTAAAGAACATGAATATTCTAAAATACAGCACTCTCCACCCTATAGGTGACTAAATATAAGTGCACACCTTATTAAACCGTGCATAAAAATCATGCAAAAAAATATATAACATATATAGGAGCTGTCCACAGAGTTTGTATATTGTAAGGGAGTGTCCAATGTATAGTCCAGATCCTTGGACACCCACAGTAACTTGAAAGGGATAAGCGCAGTGTGTAAGAGGGAAGACTCCCACAGGTTCCACAGTATCAGGTGACTTGAGTGCACATCAGATAAGGTGACTTGGTGCTCCCCCAATGCGTCCCCACTCACCAGATGTAGTTACCCCTGCAGGGGTAATAGGCATAGAGTGGGCGGCTTATCCAGATTTTCTGCTTGGGTGGCTCTACCGGATCATCTTTGCCTCCGTCAGCTGCACAGTTCTCCACTGGGAATCCGGAGCGCCCTCCAATTGGGACTCCACCTCGGCAGTAGATAACTTAATCCTCACGGGAGAAAGCAACAAAGAACTCCCATAGTGTAGTATAAAGGAATTTATTTAAGAATAGATGCATAAAAACAGTCGCTATGGCGATAGTCAGCTGGGATACACAGGAGCGGTATAAGGAAGCCAGTCCGTGACGCCAAGAATTTTTGGGGTTCTGACAAAATGATGGAAGAATAATCTCCTGTGACCTGTAAAAACCCGAGGTCACTAGAGCCTGTAAGTCGCCAACCCTTCTGGCTGTGGTGATGGCCAGAAGGAAGGCCATCTTAAGAGAAAGAAATTTAAATGAAATTTGAGCCACCGGCTCAAAAGGCCCTTTTGTTAGGGCATCCAGTACCAGGGACAAGTCCCACAGTGGAAACCTGTTTGTCCTTACCGGGGTTACCCTTTCCCTGGCTGTCAAAAATCTTTTTACAAGGGGGTTCAAAGCCAGTCTACTGTCGAGGAACACTGATAGGGCTGCAACCTGGACCCTGAGGGTACTGACTGCTAAATCCTGGTCAACCCCCTCCTGAAGGAAATCTAGGACTGTCGGGATTGTTTGGAGAGTTCCTTCCCTAGACTGAGCCCAGCTGTCTAGTGACTGGTTTTCTACTAAGCAAAAGTGTATCAATCACCTTCTCCGAACTTTCCCTATTCCTGAGGATCTCCCTCTCAAGAACCAGGCCGTCAGGGAAAGGAACCCTGGGTCATTATGAACGACTGGGCCCTGGCAGAGGAGATCGCGCCGGGACGGGAGATGCAATGGAGGAGCAATCGACCACCTCTTCAGAGTGGGGAACCATGCCCACTTCGGCCACCAGGGTGCAATCAGAATGAGGCATCCGTGCGACTGGGACAGCTTCTGTAACACCCGGGAAATTAGCACTAGGGGAGGAAATGCATATGCCAGGCCAAAATCCCTGGGCTCTGGGCTAACTCTGGGCTAAGACATCTACTCCCCAGGAACCCTGCTCCCTGGTGAGAGAGAAGAACTTCCAAACTTTTCTGTTCTTCTTACAAGCAAACAAATCTATTTCTGGTTTGCCATAATGTTGGCTTACCAGAGAGAAAACCTCCTTGTTTAGCTCCCACTCTCCTTGATGAATGGGCTGCCTGCTGAGGAAGTCTGCCTTAAAATTGAGGGACCCTTTTATATGGACTGCCGAGACTGAGAGAATATTCTTCTCTGCTTCCCCAAGGATCTCCTGAGTCAGCTTCATTAGTCTGCTGGAACTTGTCCCTCCCTGGTGATTCAGGTAGGACACAGCCACCACATTGCCCGAGAAGATTTGTACTTCCCTCCCCTTCCCTTCCTTCCCTGGTCCTCAAAAAAATTTAACACTTTTCCAACTGCCAGAAGCTCCCTGAAATTGGAGGAAGCTTCGCTCTGCTTCCAGTTAGCCTGGGCATAGAGATGTCCAAAGTGAGCTCCCCAGCCCCAAGCACTTGCGTCTGTAGTTATGCTTAGTGGATCTTGTTGTGTCCAGGTCCGACCCCCTGATAGGTTGTTCGGATTGAGCCACCAGTCTAGGGAGTTTCTTACCTCTCCTAAGAGAGATACTCTCATGTCCAGGGATTCTCTTCTCCTGTCCCAGGAGGAGAGAAGGTATCCCTGGAGCCCCCGAGAGTGGAGCTGGGCCCAGGGGACCGCTGGGATGACATAAGCTGCAGCACTCTCATAATGGTCCTTAAAGAGGCCTCTCTGGTCTCGTGGAGAGCTTACACAGCCCCCTGTATCTTTGAGAATTTCTCTAGGGGAAGAAAAACTCTTTGGGCCACTGAGTCTACCCGGTACCCTAGGTACACCTTGGACTGCGAGGGATCCAGGGAGCACTTCTCCCGGCTGACCATCCAACCCAGAGATTCTAGACTGGACAACACTCTGTCTTGGTCTGACCGAAGCTGTTCTAGGGCCGGACTGTAAATTAGCATATCGTCCAAGTACGGGATCAAGGCTATCCCCTGGAGGTGCAGAAAAGACACCACCTCGGCGAGAACCTTGGTAAACATTCTTGGACTGGCTGCTAGGCCGAAGGGGAGTGCCCTGAACTGCCAGTGCTGGACACCCTGCTCTGTCAGAACTGCGAAACGCAGGTACTTCTGGTGTTCCGGGGCAATGGGGACATGCAAATAAGCATATTTCAGATCTAATGTGATCATGAAGACTCCCCCTTGGAGGTGTCTTCTGACTGTATAGATACTCTCCATCCGGAACTTTTTGTATGGCAAGTACCGGTTCAGCTTCCGTAGGTTTATGATCAACCGAAATTTGCCCAATGGTTTCGGAACCACAAAAATGTGGGAAAAAAACCCTTGGGCAGACTGACTCACGGGAACAGCAATGATGACCTCATGTTCTGCGAGCTTGCAGACACTCCCCAAAAGGCCCCTTGCTTTCAGTGGATCCCTGGGGAGACAGGTAATGAGGAAGTTTGGAGGGGGGGGTGACAGGAATTCCAACCTGTAACCCTCCCTTATAAGACTTATGCCGCGTACACACGAACGGACTTTCCAGCAAAAAAGGTCCGACAGAATAATTTCATCGGATATTCCGATTGTGTGTGGGCTTCATCTGACTTTTGCTTTCGAAAATTCTGACGGACCTAGAAATAGAACATGTTTTAAATCTTTCCAGCGGAATCAATTCCTATCGGGAAAACCGTTCGTCTGTATGCTAAAACGACGCAAGGGCAGCTATTGGCTACTGGCTATTTAACTTTCTTTTTCTAGTCCCGTTGTACACGGTGTACATCACCGCGTTCTAAACAATCGGACTTTGGTGTGATCATGTGTACGCAAGTCCATTTCAGCGGAACTCCGTCGGAACTCCATCAGAAAAATCATCAGAGCTTATTCTGATGGAAAAACCGGTCGCGTGTACGCGGCATTAGGATGTAGGGGCTCTGTGTGATCTTCTCCCATTGGGGGAGAAACCACGAGAGCCTGCCACCAACTTTAATGTTGGCGTCATTTGGCTTCTTTGTTAGAAGGTCTGGACCCGGAAAAAAGGATACCACCTTTCTCCTTGCCCTTACCAAACCTCCACTTTTTTCTCGGCTCTTTCTTACCCTTAAACTGGCTTTTTGAAGGGGGGCCTCAAAAAAATTTCTGAGCTCTCCCTACCAGAAGGGGCTTCTACCTGCAGCTTCTCGACCGTAGTCCTAAAGGACTGGAGGGTTGCTAGCATCTCAGACTGTAGCGCATGGCATTCCTTCACAGCTTGTGCTGTTTCCTTGCCCGCTAACTTATAGATGCATCTGAAGCAGAAAGGCTTGTTGTAGTCTTGTGGGAGTTTCTCATTACAATACCCACAACTGGCCATCCCCTGGGCAGGGCATTCAGTCTCTGTGAATGACAAATAAAAAAAACATTTTAGCCATTATCCTTCGAGTATCCTGTGGGGGAGAGTGAAATAGGGCCACTCCAAATCTCCTCCCCACACCAGCTGGGTCACTCACTCCCTGTGGTGACCTCTGATGCTGCCAAATTCAGTCCGTCCTCCTTCTCCATCCCTTCTAGCTGATCAGCCACCGGGTAGGATCGCTCCAGGTAGATTGGGGGACACAGGACCGCGGACCCCCCACTCCGTTACCGCCTTTATACACGCTTGCTGCACGCCGCCATTTTGTTGTGGTCCGAAGTCGCCGGAAATGACATCATACGAGCGCCCTGTACCGACATCTGGACATGCGCAGTAGCGGCCGGACGACGCCGATACAGTATAGCGGCGAGCAGGAGATCCCTCGGCCCCACTAGCCACTGCTGAGCCGGGACACCATGCAAACAAGCATCAGGGACTCCCTCCCTAGCAGATGGGGGATATTTGGGTGGCCCCTCCATGCCATCCACCACTATCAGGTAGGAGGAGAGAGTGGGATATAAGGTCCCGGGGGTTATGGACACCCTCATCGTGTCCTAGTGCCACCAGATTCTCAGGGGGTTCTTGCTGTATCCCCCCTGAGTGCTTTCTTTTAGGAAGAAAGAGGGAAAGACCCCCCTTGGAAAGGACAGAGCCCTCTCAGACCCCGCAGTCACCACTGGCTGCTCTAGGTCTGACATCCCAGGGGGGACCTCAGACCCAGACTTTGGTCTAAGAAATAGAAAAAAATAAACAGTTTCGTTGCCATCCTGTGGGAAACACAATCAATAACTGTGGGACAGAGGGAAGGGTGGGGCCTTTTGAACTCTGTTGTTGATTGTGTTTCCTGTCAGGTGAGACCCGTCATTTTAGGTGTGCCATCCTGGAAGATGACTGGAGAAAAGGCTATGCTATGGTTAAACGTACCTAAAATGTAAGGTTGCATCAAACACCGGCAGCCAGGCTTGGAAGGACAAGAAAGATCAAGAGATGCTGTAGAGTGATCCAATAAGATAAATCACTGTTTTATTTAAGGACTGTTCAAAGTCCCAAATTAGGTAAAAAGAAACGAAAAAATATGATGAACGTCAATAACCGCCCCTAGACATGGAATATTTAAACTGCAATGGCAATAGAAAGGAGATCAAGAGGATCTCCATATAACTCACTGTGAATGTGTTCAATCTCCTGTCAGCATCTCCGAATTTGTCCCCCTGGTCACCATGCCTGTGATGCCTGAGTATTTATACATATATTGAGGTCAGGCGCACCACACACCAATAAGAGAGAATTCACCCGTCATAGCCGGGGAAAGCCTCAGCCAGAAAGGTAGCTAAGGAATCTTAGTTGAACTCCTTCATCAGCTGAGGGAGAGTATTTATGGATTACCCTCAAAGAAGAGGTCCTCTAAGGTGTAAGGCATCCACACATATACAGAGGGGCTCTGAATAAAGAATAATAATAATAAAGAAAAAAAATATATATATCTATATATATCTATCTATCTATATATATAGATAGATAGATATATATATCTATATATATATATATATAGATATATATATCTATAGATATGTGTGTGTGTGCATTGTATGCACAGCTCTATACATATACGCAACAGTATAAATAAGGTGCAATGGTGATATGGTGGTGGGGGGAAACAGAGGCAGGACAAAGGTTCCTTCACCCTCACCCCTTCATCATAAGTTCCAATCACCAAGCCAGAGAGTAAACGCTAATATATGTTCTGTTTTATAGATTGTATTTATCAAGATTATAAAAAACCTTCCCTGAAGAAGGAGCTCTACAGACTCCGAAACATGTTGATGTATGGTTTTCTTTATTAATCTCCAACACTATTACTGAATGGCACAACTTACATTGGCTTGTGGTTTTGGCCATTTTTTCATGTGTTTATGTATTATATTGATGATACCTTTTAAACTGTTTTTTTTTAACATATATTTTTGATAACAATAAAAATCATTTTTTCATACAATTTTGATTGTTGATAGTCCCATATGTGAGGGGAGTTTTCTTTTTTTCTCAATCTATCAGGGATGTGGCCATTATTTCAACAGAGTTGAACCTCTCCTTTTTTCATATAAAATATTACAATTTCAGGAGAACAGTACAAGACTGATAGATATTGCAAAATATGCCTACAATGTACAAGCTATTTATCTTTCCTAACAAATAAATATGTACAATGTATGTAACAAGTGTACTAAACATCTGCTTAACTTCCTTGTGATGGAGTCTTCTCCCAGGATCTGCATGGCACAGACAATGTTGCGCATGGCACAGGCAATATTTTAGAGAATATAACCTTGGAGGTCCTTCCCTTCAACTTGCAGCCTAGTTCTTTAATCGCTTGCCGTCCAGCCGCCATCATTTTACTGCGGAAGGTCGGCACGATCCCGCGAACCTTCATAGCTATAACCAATCAATATACGCTTATTGAGATTTTTTTACCAAAAATATGTAGAAGAATATCGGCCTAAACTGAGAAAAAATTTGCTTTTTTAAAAAAAAAAAAATGGGGATATTTAATATAGCAAAAAGTACAAAATATTGTGTTTTTTTCAAAATTGTCACTCTTTTTTTTGTTTACAGCGCAAAAAATAAAAACCGCAGAGGTGAGTGAGTTGTCAGTTAAAGCAACGCAGTGCCGAATCGCAAAAAATGGCCCGATCATTCAGCAGCCAAATCTTCCGGGTCTGAAGTGGTTATCCTCTTAACGCCAGCGCTTCCTGGCCCTTTAAGAGGTTTATGACGCCGGGAGGCGGGGCAGGGCTTAGAGCACATGACCGCCATGATTGACTGTCACGTGATCCTAAAACTCCCAATCGCCCCTTTCTTTTGGTTAGGTGCTGGTAACTGTGTCGGGAGCGCGCACAGCGCACACTCTTGTTTGATGAATCTATCAGTCCTTCTGCTTATATAATGCTCTATTACCACCAACTGTCTAGGCCTTCCTGCACTACCCTCACCACTTCTACTAGATGGGCTGGTCTCCCGGCTCTTAGGGGTAGCAGTGACATCTAGGGCTACCACCTCTGAGCTTGCCACCCCCACATCTTCACCCAGCTTGGCAAATCTGTTTGGATGCTCAAACCCAGGGCTGGCCTTCCTTTTCTTTGAGCCTCTACCACTCCCTCTGACTATAGTAATCAGACTACAGTAACTTATCTTCCTACCTGATAATCCTGACTTACCCCTCCACCCTCCACATCAACTCTACTAACCACCTCCTCAGTAAGCAGAGGACCCCTTGTCAGTTCTGCCCAGTGTTGCAATTTGCTCCTCCAGATCTCTAACGTGAACTTCCAGAAGGGTAACCCGTTCACATCTGTCGCAGCGGTATCCATCCTGGAGCTGTTGCTCCATTGTGGTATACATGCGGTACTGCACAAAACCTTCAATCTTGCTAGCATGCATTATCCCAGTTACAATATTAATAATACTAACAGGAAACTTCAGATGTTACTTACAGGTTTAGAAGACTCCTGTTATAATCTTCTGTTTTAAACTCAGGTTCTTAACTCACCACTTGGTCAAAGTTCCAGCAAGCAAAGGGTGAGAAAGCTCAGAGTGAGTACTACAGAAAGTTATATAGTACCTGGAGCAACTGTGACCAATTAACCACTCCCCTTAATTAGCAGACTGAAGGAAAGAAAGAAAAAAATAGCTATTTAAAAAGTGACAGAAAAGGTGTTTAACAGCTGCTAGTAAAGAACCACAGCAATCACCAGCAGTCAAAAGCAAAACTATTTTTCACTCAAATGTCCCACTTTTAGGTTCCAACTAGCAAAATGTGGCAAAACACATCCTTCTCCGAGTCCTCCAGCATGGCTGTTCCTTTGACTCTTACTATATGATTGTTCAAGTCATTTCTCCTCCCCCACTTTCTGTATATCATTCTCTGTAGCATCGTTTCTTGTGCTGAGCTTCACAAACCAGTCCAACGAGTTTATTTGCATATGAGTGAGGGAGTCCTAGCTTCCAAAATCAACACTTGTAACTAAAATCTAACAATACACATATCTAAGCTGTAAAAATCACTAAAACATCCAAAGTAACACACAGTGTGATCATTTGCAATGACTGTAAAGTGAATACCATGCATCAAGTTTATTATATGGACTGTTATGTACTGTAGTTGTGAAGGGACTATATAATTTTTTGTTTTACAAATTTAGTTCGATAGATCTAGGATAATGGTACCATAATGGTATCAGGTAAAAAATATAATAGTTTTCAGCTACAAAGTGCATCTCCATCTTAGTCATCCCTGCTTCAACATGTAAGATGATCGTACCCTTTCTGGGCATCTTATTGCTAATATTGTGTAGTAAACTAAAACCCTTTCTTACATATTTCTTCTTCAGCTGGAGTATACATGATTCTTAACATCACTGCCTTATTGGATGTCTTTCCTCTTGGGATGTAATATAACTATATTAGAGGATACAAACATATACATTACAGCATGCATTACATAGAGGATCCAATGACCTTGCAAGTTCATGTAATACAGTCACAAGAGCCAATGTGAATATTTCTTCTGAAGACCACATCTCATGTACCCTTTGTTTCATAGGAATTGGAAGTGATACATTTTGCAGGAAGCATTGATTAATGAGTAACCCATTTCTTTGTGCAGCCTACTTTAAATGCCTGCCATAGATACAGTATATTTTATGGTGTTACAAAAAGCCTGGCAGACCCCAAGAGCCTAATAATTTTACTTGCATATTCTATGTCAGGTAATGTGTAAGAAGGATTAATCGGTGTATAGCAATGTTGGAAACTGCCCTATTTCACACAAATCACATTATTATCTTACAGGAATTTTTTTTTCAGTTATTCATTGTTTCATTATTATTATTTTATTATTATAGTCAAGTTTAATTAAATGGAAATAATTATATATTTTTCAGCTAAAAGTTTTTTTTTAGATTTTTTCTTTTTTTTACTTTGTCATATTTTCATGTTGGCATATCAGGTATAGATTCAGAAATGGCTCATGCTCATGCCAAAAATATAGAAGTGGCAGAGCAAAAATGGAGGCTCGGGAGCTGACAGAAGATCTTACAAAGAGACAGAAAAAATATGATTTTATGAAAAATAGATTAAAGGACCATTAAATGTATATGTATATGTAAATGTAAATGTATATGGATTTTTTTTTTTTTGGAGAATAAGGAAATCGTGAAGTGTTCCTTTAAATATTTGATCCCTACACCAGATCATGCTTTAACACCCACCTGCTGTATGTGAAAACATCATTTTCAGTAATGAACTTGGAATTAAATGAATAACAGAAATAAAATGTTGATAGTGAAAACTGAGCTGTCCCCTAATACTAGTGGTGGTGTCCCCCAACTATAGTGGCCCATGGAAAAGTAACCCCTTACTTTGGTGGTCATTATAGATGGAAGAACAATTTGCCACTGCCAAGGGACTCCTAGCAACTTCAAGAGGAATCCTGGCAGAGAAAGGTTGCTCTAGGGGTTGTGTGCAGATCACACAGTGCTATCAGCATCCTGCTGAGCAACTGCTAAGATAAAAGCAACTACAGGATAAGTCACCAAAAGATTTATGAGGATACATTATCCTTAAGGAGGTAAACCCACAGTGCTGTAATCAAAATCAATAAAATAAACAGAATACCGCTGTTCAAGCTCAGAGTAAATCTTCTGAGTGGCATCTGTCCCCAACTCTGATTTTCAGTCTCATCAGGGAGGCTGAGTCTTCTGAAGGCTACATATCACAAAGCTATGCTATGCTCTTACAGTCATATTTGAAACAGCACCCCTTGAAAATGATGGAGCGTTGGGAACGAGATGTTGGACCACTAGCAGGTGAACAATGGGAGGAGGTTTTTCAGTCGGTGGTGACGTGCTTGCTGAATGTGATGCAGCAGCTAACCCAATTATATATTTTTAAGGGTGTATTATACCCTGCATAGGTTACAGGTGATGGGGCTGCAAACAGAATCTATGTGTCCAAGATGTAAACGTTACCATGGCGACTTATTTCACCTTTGTGGGGGTGTCCAAAACTACACTCTTATTGGGCAGGGGTGGTGAGTAAAGTTAATTCAGTATTTCAAGTATCCCTGCCTATGGACCTGAAATCTTGCTTGCTTGGTGTACTGGAGGAATATGACCAGGAAAGATACACTAGAGAGGCCATAACCAGAGCTTTATTTCAGGCAAGAAAATTCATTATGGTACACTGGAAGTCTGATGATCCTCTCATGGTGGGGGAATGGGTTAAGAACGTAGGCAATATGTTGAGCATGGAGAAATGTATATACCAACACAGGGTTGTACACTTAAATATGAGAGATTTTGGGCTCCCTGGTTAGCTGTCCCTGGGCTTGCCACAGTGGATCTGATCATGGACCGATTACTTAGACTTAATGCCTTAATGGGTAAGGTTTTCATCTCCATAAGGGTACGGCAATGCCCTTGCATGGTAGCAGGATTGGTCAAAAGTTAGATGACCGGGTCTATGTGATAAGAAGATTTTATTATATTATTATTATGTTTGGATAAAAAAATATAAAAATAAACAGAATACCCCTACTGGTTCTCTCACTTGCTGATGCGGGATTAGAAAGTGAGGGGAGGGAGTGGAGCCTGAGCACAGGGGCGGATCCAGGGGGGGGGCAACGGGGCAATTGCCCCCTCCGAGAAATGCAGGTGAGTGACTATCACTGTGAGAGAGCCCGCTGGCGGGCGGCTCCGTAAGTGAGAGAGCCGCCGGGCAGCTCCGTAAGTGAGAGAGCCGCCGGGCGGCTCCATAGGTGGGAGAGCCGATGGGCGGCTCCGTGAGTGAGAGACCTGCTGGGCGGCTCCGTGAGTGAAAGAGCCGCAGGGCGGCTCCGTGAGTGAGAGAGCCGCTGGGCAGCTCCGTGAGTGAGAGAGCCGCTGGGAGGCTCCGTGAGTGAAAGAGCCGCCAGGCAGCTCCGTGAGTGAGAGAGCCGCCGGGCGGCTCCATAGGTGAGAGAGAGAGAGCCGCCGCTGACATGTGCCGCTCGATGTGTTTGTGGGCGGGCTGCTGGCCAATCAGGGAGCTGGCGGGCGGGGGAGCAGAGAGATGACATCATCTCTCACCGCCCGGCGCCCGCCCTGCATCCCTGCAGTTCCCCCCCACCATGCAGGCAGCTGCGGCAGCAGAGGGATTACACCATCTCTCTGCTGCCTGTCTCTGGGACACAAGAGACCACCTTAGCAGGTGGCAAGGGACAATCTTCATCTGGTGACAGGCGACGTGGCAAGTTACAATCTGCATCTGGTGACAGGCGACGTGGCAAGTGACAATCCGCAACATGTGGCAGGCGACATGGCAAGTGACAATCCGCAACGTGGCAGGCGACGTGGCAAGTGACAATCTGCATCTGGTGACAGGCGACGTGGCAAGTGACAATCCGCAACATGTGGCAGGCAACGTGGCAAGTGACAATCTGCATCTGGTGACAGGTGACGTGGCAAGTGACACACTCGGGGCTCCCACTGATTCTGCATTATGGTGAGTTAAACTATTTAATTTTTTATAACAATGTAATAATAGTAATAATGTGCTTCAATCATCCTGACACCATAACAACCATGGTGCCGAGATGATTGAAGTGCCAACACCAGCCATCTCCCCGATAGATGTACCCCAAAAAAATATATTTTCTGGCAGTGCCCCTCCCGAGACTAGACTCTGGATCCGCCCCTGCCTGAGCATCAACCATTATTAACTGGGGGACCTAGGCTTCTGGATAGAACACAGTTTTTCCTTATGTGCAACCAGACTAGTAAAGGGTCTTAAAGGGGTTGTAAACCCTCGTGTTTTTTCACCTTAATGCATCCTATGCATTAAGGTGAAAAAACACCTGTCAGTGACCAGCCCTCTAGCCCCCTCTTTTTACTTACCTGAGCCCCGTATTTCCCTCGGCGAGCATGTGCTGTCCCTCTCTCCACGGGGTCCCGGTGTTCTGACATATACTGTCCTCCTATCGGATAGTGTCCACTCCGTACTGCGCATGCGCAGCGCTTGCGCAGTACGGAGCAGAAGGAGATGCCGAAAGTGTCCGAAGTTGATCAGCTGACCATCAGCTGTACACGGCGCTTCGGCACTTGTTAGCGATGGCTGTGTAAGAGGGCCCCTCGCGGGCTCGCTTCGCTCGCCACGCTTCGGGCACGGCCTCGCTGCGCTCGGCAACTATTTATTCTCACTCTATGTCCACTTGGATAGTAGGGAATGAACCTGGACATAGGGTGAGAATAACAGCGCAGGCGCCGTGTACAGCTGATGATCAGCTGTTAAACTTCGGAGACTTTCGGCGTCTCGTTTGTCCTCCGTACTGCGCCTGCGCAGTACAGGGCGGACACTATATGATAGGGGACTGTATTTGACAAGACACCGGCTCTTGATTGGATAGATTGATAGCAGCGCAGTCATTGGCTCCCGCTGCTATCAATCAAATCCAATGACGCGGGAGCCGGGGGCGAGGCCGAGTCCGGCATTTGGGTCAATGGACGCAAATGCTGGACTCGGGAGCGCGCCTGCAAGGTAACCCCCCAGGTTAGGGGGTTATCTGATGTGGGGAGGAGTTGCGAGAGCCGCCGAGGGACCCCAGAAATGGATGATCAGGGCCACTCTGTGCAAAACGAGCTGCACAGTGAGGTAAAAAAAGAACAAGGACAGGGGCGCCTCTGAGAATATATCAAAACACTTTATTACATAGAACAATATCTACTCACATGGAAATAAGGAACTTTCGGTGCATCACTGAGATGAGCAGGAGGAACTACAAGTAACAGAAGGTCCTTTTCACTGACAGGAAGCAGCACATCAAAACCCAGGGATGTGGAGGGCTGTGAGTCATTAAATCCTGGCGGAAATTCACCGCTGTAGTGTCGGATCTCTCGCCTGGTCACCGCTAAGATGGAAGATGGCCGTGCAGTGTTGAAGCCAAAACGAGGCTTGGATCGCAAACAGCGTGGCGCAGGGTGATGATGTCACAATAATGTGACGCGTTTCTGAGCGTGCGTGCTACGAGTGGTATGGTAGCAGCGCTCCTTTGTCAAGCATCAATGCTTGACAAAGGAGCGCTTGACAAAGGAGCGCAGCTACCATACCACTTTTCACTTCTTATTTTGGAATGTTTTCATGTGCAAATTTTTTTTCCCATTGAACCCCATTAACTGAACTTTTCTTGCTCCAGAAAGGACAGATGAGATTTTTTTAGTCTAATCCCATCTTGAAACAGGTGGCGAAGATCTTTCCATAGAAATGAATGGAGATTGCAGCATGCATGCATGGGGGGTGCTATTCCCATCTGAAAGAATTTTGAAGAGGCTGTGCAGTTTTGAGGAGGATGGACAGTGAAGATTTCTCTCAAGCAAGAACGGTTAACACATGAAAGGGGTACAGGAGGAGAATGCTTGGGCTTAAAAATGATAATTGCACTACAATAGTGCACATAGTACCTAGTGTATCTAAACCCAAGAACAAAATTACATTTATTGCAGCTTTCTAGACATTAGATGTGGTTGGCTGCATTCATTTTTTTTCCTTTTTTCTTTTCTTTTCTTCCTTCATTTTTTGTCATGTAGCCTTGCCAGTAACATAATTCCTATCCTTGGGTGATCTTTGAATGAAGGAGGTGGACCTTTTATTCATCTACCTGTCCTCCATTCATAGAGCATTTTTCATTCATGGGAGCTATAGTAAAGCTTCTATGAATGGAGGATGGAGGGTGGAAAGGGTGGGCATAGTTGGCACTATTGATGCTTGTCAATGAGAGGTTTAGCACTCCTATTAACCCCTACAACACCTGAAGATTACTGCTGAAGGGTAGGGATAGAGGACTTCACATTAAATGTAAGCATCATTCCCAGTGCTGATTAGGAATGAGCCGGCGGTTTGAGTCGAGCGTAAGTTCGACTCGAACATTGGGTGTAAGTTTGTTCTAAAACAAACCGAACATATGGGGCGTTCGCAGGAAATTCGAGCTCCGCGGAACGCCCCATAATGCACTGCGAGATCACAGTGGATTGCTGTATGATGATTGGCCAAATCATGCACCTGACCTGCATGCTTGCTGCGCTCTGCTGAGAGAGCCATAATTGGCCAAAGGCAGGGTGCCTTTGGCCAATCATGGCTCAGGGGGACTAAGTCCGTTCCCCACACTATATAAGGCTGCTTACATAGCGCCCGTGTGTAGTGTTGTTGGCATGGACAGAGAGATAGCTTGAGTTAGATTAAGCAGGCAGGTTATTCAGTTAGTGGCACTGTATTTGATATATACTATATATATATATATATATATATATATATATATATATATATATATATATATATATATATATATATATACAGTCAGGTCCATAAATATTGGGACATAGACAAAATTCTAATCTTTTTGGCTCTATACACCACCACAATGGATTTGAAATGAAACGAACAAGATGTTCTTTAACTGCAGACTTTCAGCTTAAATTTGCATCAAAATCAGGTGAACGGTGTAGTAATTACAACAGCTTGTATATGTGCCTCCCACTTTTTAAGGGACCAAAAGTAATGGGACATTAACAATTATCCATCAAACTTTCACTTTTTAATACTTGGTTGCAAATCCTTTGCAAGCAATTACAGCCTGAAGTCTGGAACGCATAGACATCACCAGACGCTGGGTTTCATCCCTGGTGATGCTCTGCCAGTTCTCTACTGCAACTGTCTTCAGTTCCTGCTTGTTCTTGGGGCATTTTCCCTTCAGTTTTGTCTTCAGAAAGTGAAATGCATGCTCAATCGGATTCAGGTCAGGTGATTAACTTGGCCATTGCATAACATTCCACTTCTTTCCCTTAAAAAACTCTTTGGTTGCTTTCGCAGTATGCTTCGGGTCATTGTCCATCTGCACTGTGAAGCGCCATCCAATGAGTTCTGAAGCGTTTTGCTGAATATGAGCAGATAATATTGCTCGAAACACTTCAGAATTCATCCTGCTGCATTTGTCAGCAGTCACGTCATCAATAAATACAAGAGAACAAGTTCCATTGGCAGCCATACATGCCCACACCATGACACTACCACCACCATGCTTCACTGATGAGGTGGTATGCTTTGGATCATGAGCAGTTCCTTTCCTTCTCCATACTCTTCTCTTCCCATCACTCTGGTACAAGTTGATCTTGGTCTCCTCTGTCCATAGGATGTTGTTCCAGAACTGTGAAGGCTTTTTTAGATGTTGTTTGGCAAACTCTAATCTGGCCTTCCTGTTTTTGAGGCTCACCAATGATTTACATCTTGTGGTGAACCCTCTGTATTCACTCTGGTGAAGTCTTCTCTTGATTGTTGACTTTGACACACATACACCTACCTCCTGGAGAGTGTTCTTGATCTGGCCAACTGTTGTGAAGGGTGTTTTCTTCACCAGGGAAAGAATTCTTCGGTCATCCACCACAGTTGTTTTCCGTGGTCTTCTGGGTCTTTTGGTGTTGCTGAGCTCACCGGTGCGTTCTTTCTTTTTAAGGATGTTCCAAATAGTTGATTTGGCCACACTTAATGTTTTTGCTATCTCTCTGATGGGTTTGTTTTGTTTTTTCAGCCTAATGATGGCTTGCTTCACTGCTAGTTACAGCTTTTTGGTGACCCAAAGGGCTCAGAATCAAATGCCTCTGCAAACTTATGCTGCACTGGCTTCCCTGATTCTGCAAAGCCTGCAAAAGGAGAGGACCATTACTGGCTGGCAACCCTTCTTGCTCCACGTTACAAGGGTAAAGTTGCAGAACTCATCCTGCCTTGCAGAGGGAGCAGAGGATGAAACATCTTCAGTGGGCCTTGAAGAAAGGTTTGTGTAACGCATTTCCAGACCCTGGGAGGTTACCATTTCCTGGTGCTGGACAATGTGTTGCTGAGGCTTCTTTCAGTCAGTGGAAGAGCGGTGGAGAAGGTGGCCGGCTGACCGATGCCTTTAAACAATTTTTCAGTCCTCAGTGTCAAGGTCTGATTGGTTCAAGCAACCATCGCCAGTGTCTGCATTATATGGTGCAGGAATATCTAGGGGCAAGAGCAGACTTGGAGATCTTCCCAACAGAGCATTCACGGGTTTACTGGGTCTTGAGGATGGATCGCTGGCCAGAGCTTGCTCAATATGCAATTGAGCTACTGGCCTGTCCTGCATCCAGCGTGCTTTCTGAACGCACATTCAGTGCTGCTGGAGTGTTTGTAACGGATCAAAGAGTGAGTCTGTCCACAGTCTCTGTTGATAGGCTCACATTCATAAAAATGAATCAGTCTTGGATCAGCAGATATCAAGCACTTGCTGCTGATGTAACTGATTGAATTTGCTATGGATCTGGGATCCCTTGAAGACTGCCTATGCTAACTATCCTATTCCTCCTCAATCTTGATGATGCTAGGTTCCAACAATATTTTTGGTTTGGGGCACCGTCACTACCACCCAAGGCCCAATTTTTCTGCTCCTGTTTAACAGGGGCATGTAATTACAATTTTTGATATAATATTTCAACTCAGGGCCCGTTCCTGCACCCAACAAGAGTATCTGTGAGGGCTTACAGTGTTCTGGCACCACCAAAACAAAAGGCCCAATTTTTCTAACCCTGTTTAACAGGGGCATGTAATTACAATTTTTGATACAATATTTCACAGCAGGGCCCCGTTCCTGCACCCAATAAGAATAACTGTGAGGGGTTACAGTGTTCTGGCACCACCAACACCTAAGGCCCAATTTTTCTGCAGGGTATATAGGGCAGGCCATATAGTATATATTATGTAAAAAAACAAGCGCTGTGGTGGATATAATAAATCAATACGTGAGATAAAATCTAAATAAAATTGCAGACCAATCAAAAAAATGAAGCTGCTATCAATAGGAGGTAATCAGACGCCCAAAAATATATACAAAACATGTGAAATTGATGCGCTCTCATATATGATTAATCCGCAAAGAATATTGTGCTAAATGTGCAAATAATACACCCAACTATTAAAATATGTACAAAGCCAAAATCATAAAATGCAAAAAGAGTGTTGGATTAAATAATCATGGTACCAGTGAATGCATACACACATCCCCCTGTGCTGACTGGGGTTAAAATTACATACACTAAATCACTCTGTTAAATTAATGGTACATATGTGTGCAAGCAGAAAATTCCTAGTGCTGGTGCTTACCAGAAAACGCCATAGTGAGAATATATAAATGAATATACAGAAACATATATATATAACACTCTGATGTGAATTGCCAAACTTAAATGATGGAGATGAATGAATCCGGACTATAAATAAAATTGTCCCAGCAGTTCATTAGTTACTAAGCTGAATTAATTAATTAATTAAATTGTGGTGTTTAAATGGTTGTTCATGACTGTTCTAGCGTCCCACTTCAGCCATATTCATGTTGGTAATCAAGTTCTCAATGTAGGCGATTATATAAAAAATAAGCAGAGGAAAAAAATCATTGTGTGGTGAACTTGTTAACAGGACACAAGCAAACTGCTCAGAGATACACTCACGTGCGCCCAGTTAGGTACAAGCATATAAGTATGCAGATCGCAGTCAGCCGCTGTGGATGAGACTTCTATCAAAAGCTGCTGCCGTTCAATTCCAATGTCAAACTGCAGTGAGCGTCCTAGGCGCCTCCCCCGCGTTGCGTCACTGTCACGTGACTTTCTCAAGGCACTGTCACGTGTCACTGTCATTAATTCAGCTTAGTAACTAATGAACTGCTGGGACAATTTTATTTATAGTCCGGATTAATTCATCTCCATCATTTAAGTTTGGCAATTCACATCAGAGTGTTATATATATATATGTTTCTGTATATTCATTTATATATTCTCACTATGGCGTTTTCTGGTAAGCACCAGCACTAGGAATTTTCTGCTTGCACACATATGTACCATTAATTTAACAGAGTGATTTAGTGTATGTAATTTTAACCCCAGTCAGCACGGGGGGATGTGTGTATGCATTCACTAGTACCATGATTATTTAATCTAACACTCTTTTTGCATTTTATGATTTTGGCTTTGCACATATTTTAATAGTTGGGTGTATTATTTGCACATTTAGCACAATATTCTTTGCGGATTAATCATATATGAGAGCACATCAATTTCACATGTTTTGCATATAGTATATATACTGTTGTTCAGAGTATATAGGGCCTGGGGGACCCCCACGCCATTTTTTTTTATTTTGGTGTGGGGTTCCCCTTAATATCCATAGCAGACCTGAAGGGCCTGGTATGGATTTTGGGGGGGATATCCACGCCAATTTTTTTTGGTATTTTTGGTGCAGGGTTCCCGTTAATATTCATACCAGACCCAAAGGGCCTAGGTAATGGACTGGGGGGGGGACCCATGCCGTTTTTTTAAATGATTTTTATCTATATTGCCTGGATCCGACGATACATTACAACTGCGAGCAGTTTAAAGAGACATTTTTTTCTTTAGAAATGTCATTTTGCTGTGGTACTGTTACAAACATGGGAAAGATGTGCTACTTTACAGGCAGACTAAGGAGACCCCTCCAGGCACAATATTTCATTTTTATTGTTTCACTTTAAGCATTATTGAAATCACTGCTCCCGAAAAAACGGCAGTTTTTAAAACTTTTTTTTGCTTTGATACATGTCCCCTGGGGCAAGACCCAGGACCCCAAACACCGTTTATGGCAATAACTTGTATATAAGCCTTTAAAATTAGCACTTTTGATTTTTCACGTTCGCGTCCCATAAACTTTAACGGTGTTGGCACAAATTTTTTGCCTGTTCGCATGTTCTGCTGCGAACCGAACCGAGGGGTGTTCAGCTCATCCCTAGTGCAGTTTTTTTTTTTTAACTAAACTTAGGATTGAAAAGGCCAAAAACAAATCAGAAAAAAATAATTTATAGGATTTGCCAACACAGTTACATAACATAATCCATTAGTTTCATTAATGGTGACTGTAACTTATAGTGAGTCACAGACCTGGAAAAAAGTATGTAGTTTAGGAAATCAGATTTTATTTGGCTCATACAAATTCTGTGTCAGTGACTCACTGGATAGTAAGGTCAGATGTTGAGGATGACAGCCTGGCAACTGGCAAGATCTGAAATAAGCCAGCCATCGCAGCTTTCTTATTTGCAATGTGACATTATCCCTTTGAATATAGCTTTGTCATAAAGATCGCTCGCCTTCTGCACCATACTGTCATTCACAGCCTCTCTAAGAACTGTGTAATATGTTGAAAAAAAGAGATAGAGGAAAAAAAAAAAGAAAGTTATGCGATAGGAATCTCTTCAGTTATTGGTAAGAAAAAAATCTGATAAATAACAATGTTTTCAGATAATATGAAGGGGATACAGTAATCCTTTTGTATGGTATTTCACTTATAAGCAAATTACGCTCTAAATTGCCATTGTTATGTACAGCCTATGAAGCCAAGCATTGCAGCCCCAGCATGATGTATTCTAAAATGATAAAAGGCTCCTTTAAGCATTGTACTGTTGTAATACTTAGGGATTTAGGGTTTAACCTGTTGCTGGTCTAAGTTTATAGGAAAAAATATAGAGGCAACACTGCTATGTTTGCGCTATCTGTTCACAAGCATGCATAAAATGCATAAAACATTGGGATGTGAGCACAGCCACAGTTAAAGGGCAACTCCACTTTCGTAGGGAAAAATAGCAAATAAAGAAAAAATAATATAGCATGTACAATTGCGATACAAGTCATATTGTAAATGAATGTTATTAAAAATTACCTTTACTTTTCAATCTGCAGCTGGTGTCATTTTCTATGAATGCAAAGCAATTTGGCTACATGGAGTTCTGTACACAGAAACTGACCACTCCCCAGAAATATAATTTCCTGCTTGTTTGATTGGCTCACCAATTTCCCCAGAAGTCTGCCTAAGATACAAGTCAGATTTCCGGCATCCCCTGCAACAAAAACGTTATTTTTGGTGAGATATTTCCAATAGGAACACGTCTAAAGGGATGCAAGCCCAGCAGATTTCCTCATTAGTGCCCTGCAGCTGTCACAGCTAATGGATAATTATGAAACCACTCCCATTAGACCCACTTAGCACAGAGACACAGCCAAGTACACATGGATTTCTTTAAAAAAAAAAAGTAGGAATCTGCAACAAAGGTTGTTATAATCCTTGCAATGTACATAGATCACCCAGAGGGGAATGTTTTTTTCTCAACAAAAGTGGAGTTACCCTTTAATGACTGTGTGATAACATGAAAACATACAGCGATCCTACATACTTTACCCTGGCATTTTCATTTACAGGTCTCTTGTTCCTCTCCCTGTCTGTGATTGAACAGTAAAAGGAGAAGCAGCACACTGATAACCTCATCTCGCTGCCACTCTGCTCTCTCTTCCTGTCAACATGTTCCTTGTTAGCGCATGACTGCTGAGGCGCAATGAGCCTAGGCATGAACCAACTGTTTACATAATGAAAAATCCCATATAAGAAACCACACTTACAACCATTAAGTTGGAAAGGGCAAGCGATGTCCATGAGTGCCTTGGCTGTCTGGTACTCTCCTTCTTGATTGGCTGAGACAATCAAAGTCATTTAGCCAATCAGGAGAGGGAGGGGGCAGGAGCACAGAAGAGGAGCCCGGGAAGAGGAGGATCTGGGCTGCTCTGTGCAAAGCCACTGCAACAGAGCAGGTAGATATAACGCCTCAATCTGGATGATGCTAGGTTCCAACAATATTTTTGGTTTAGGGCACCACCACTACCACCCAAGGCCCAATTTTTCTGTTAGACAGGGGCATGTAATTACAATTTTTGATATAACATTTCAATGCAGGGCCCGTTATTGCACCCAACAAGAGTAACTGTGAGGGCTTACAGTGTTCTGGCACCACCAAAACAAAAGGCCCAATTTTTCTGCCCCTGTTTAACAGGGGCATGTAATTACAATTTTTGATATAATATTTCACAGCAGGGCCCATTCCTGCGCCCAACACGAGTAACTGTGAGAGGTTACAGTGTTGTGGCACCACCACCCAAGGCCCAAATTTTCTGCCCCTGTTTAACAGGGGCATGTAATTAAAATTTTTGATATAATATTTCAACGCAGGGCCCGTTCCTGCACCCAACAAGAGTAACTGTGAGGGCTTACAGTGCTCTGGCACCACCAAAACCAAAGGCCCAATTTTTCTAAGCCTGTTTAACAGGGGCATGTAATTACAATTTTTGATATAATATTTCACAGCAGGGCCCGTTCCTGCACCCAACAAGAATAACTGTGAGGGGTTACAAGCAAAGACCTGTTGTGTTTACATCTGTGATTGTTTTTGATTGGACACAGCGATCATGTGGTAAAGGGCCTCTGTGATTGGCCCTTTATCCCGATCTATGATGCTCTGTGTCCTAGGAACACTGTGCATCACAGACATTTCCCAATGGGTGCCCCAGGGGGTGCGCAGAAAGCGTGCACATGGGAGGACATCCAGGGGCACACCCGTAGAACTAGGGAATGGCCGTGAGGCCATATATTGAACATAGCATGGGTGGTTAATATTGACATCTACTGCCGATTGCAACTGCAATGCATTTTAAATGCGGTGCGGGAAACATGCACGGAACATGGGTTCTGGTGTTAACTTGCCCTAAATGTCAAATACTGTATATGGGTGAATACCTAATGTGTATAGTGTGCTGAAGACTTTTTGTACATCTGTATTTCCTTATTGTATGTACATGTACTGTATATATCAGGGGAGCACTTATAGAGGTCACAGGGGTTGCAATTGGCACCCACCCCATGCTGCAGGGGTCCGTACGCCCCCCCGTACGCCTGGTGGGGGCGGCTGCATATAGAGGAATCAATCCTTCCATTTTCCTCCTGCTGCCGCTGAATGTCTGCAGGAGGGAGAGAAGGAGAAGCAGGAGGAAAATAGGCTGATTCCTCTATATGCAGTTGCCCCCACCACTCCTAAACTGAAATTTATTTAATACTTCATACAAAAACCTTTGTTGGTAATGACAGCTTCAAGATGCCTCCTGTATAGAGAAACTAGTCACATGCATTGCTCACGTGTGATTTTGGCCCATTCTGCCACACAGTCTTCTAATCTTGAAGGTTCCATGGGCATTTTCTATGAACTCTGATCTTTAGTTCTTTGCGTAGATTTACTATTGGATTCAAGCCAGGTGATTGGCTGGGCCATTCTAGCAGCTTTATTTTCTTTCTTTGAACCCAATTAAGCGTTTCCTTGGCTTTGTGTTTGGGATCGTTGTCTTGCTGAAATGTCCACAATTATTTAATCTTCATCATCCTGGTAAATGGCAGCAGATTTTTTTTATCAAGAATGTCCTGGTACATTTTCCATTCATCCTTCCTTCAGTGACATGAAGTTTGCCAGTACTGTATGCTGAAAAGCAGCCCCACATCATGATGTTCCCACCTCCAAACTTCACTGTTGGTATGGAGTTTTTGGGGTGATGTGCAGTGCCATTTGACATCCAAACATGGTCTGAACAGACTATATTCTCCCAGTATTTTGCAGGCTTGTCTAAAGCTTCATGTACACATAGCCTTTTATGATGCGTCGCGATTTTACAGCGATTTTGCTACATTTTGCGGCCATCGGTCAAAATGTTCTTATCCTGAACGCGATTCTTCCGCGTTTAGGAGAGGGATGTTGAGGGAGGTTGAACCTCCCCTAACCACAGCAGCTCCTAAACGATCCTAAAAGCCTATATGTACATGGACACATAGGCTTTTATGGAGTTGCGTTTAGGAGCTTTGTCAGAAAATGCCATAAGCTCCTAAACTCAAGTTTAGGAGCTGTAGCGTACATGAAACCTAAATATTGTGCAGCAAACTTTAAACAAGCTTCAACATGCTAATTCCAGGTCTTTCTGAAGCTCTGCACAAGTGGTCCTTGGCTCTTGGACAACTCTTTTCATAATTCTTTTTTACTCCTCATGAATGTTGTGAGGAGCACCGGGTCGTGGCTGGTTTATGGTGAAATTATGTTTTTTTCACTTCTGGATTATGTCCCCAACAGTGCTCACTAGAACACATCCAGAAGTTTAGAAATCCTTCTGTAACCATCAATATGTTTTGTAACAATAAGGTTGCAAAAGTCCTGAGAGAGCTCTTTGCTTTTACCCATCATGAGATGTTTCTTGTGTGACACCTTGGTAATGAGACACCTTTTTATAGGCCATCAGTTGAGACTAAACCAGCTGATATTAATTTGCACTGACAAGGGGCAGGATTGCTTTCTAATTACTGATAGATTTCAGCTGGTGTCTTGGCTTTACATGCCTTTTTGCAACTCCCTTTCTTCATGTGCTCAACGCTCATTCATGCGCTGAACCCCCTTCATATGCTCAACACCCTAATGCAATAGGCTGCGCACACCTATGGTCAAATGTCTGCACTGTCCATTCTTTTTCAATGTACTAATCATTTGTACTTTCATTTAAGGGGTTAAATATGTTACTTCTGTTGTTCTGTTTTATTTTTTTCTGTTGGGCTGGTTCACTTTTGATTGTTCTGGTGTACCTTTCATTTGGACTGCTTTTGGACATCCCTAGGTTTCTTATGTCCTTCAATGGACAAAGAAGAAAAAAGGATTATTTGTACTTAACATAAAATTATTTTCTCAGAGTCCACTGAAGGACACAGCTCCCCACATCATATACTATTAATCTTTAAGTAAGTGGGAGGACTTCTTGCCACAAGGGGGCTGGTCTACAGTTTTCTATGTGCTTGCTTAGTGTGCAGTTCTGTAGCTGGCAGTATAACCCTGGCGTTCTTACTATATGTCCCTCAATTAACTCTGGGAATAGGATTTTACTGTGAGTACAAAAATGCATTTTTTTTTAGTTTGTTCCTATGATTCCTAATGCATCTTTGTTTTTAATTATTTATTTTCACATTTTGCTCTCCTTTTCTACCTTTCACATTGTTTCTTAATTTAAAGTAGATGTGGCCCTAAGTGAATGAAATTTTGTTTATTAAAGCACCGTTTATGATAAACAGTTGTTATATTTAATATAATACTTGTTTTCACTTTTTTGTATCCTTTGTCAGCTCTTTTGCTTCTGATCTCATGCAGCCTACTTGCAGCCACTTTCTGTATAAATGCACTCTACCAGATAGCAAGGAATTATGCTGCAAGCTGTTGCTAGACTTGCCAGGCTTAACGAGTTTGTTGCACAATTACAGCAAGTCCGCTTTGCATGACTCCAGATAAACTTTCTTTGCAAACATTCTGCAAGTCTACTGCAAGTTCTGGTTCAGTTATGTTGTGCAATAGTCATCCCACCACAGGGGTCACTGTGCTCTGTGTTGCAGAGCTCTTGCTGTAGACACACCACTGCAACTATGCTCTTGCACGCAAATTTGCTACAAATTGGAAAAGTGTCAACTAGAACTTGTGCTTCAAGTGCTCTGCAAGTGTACAACTTGCCAGTGAAAATGTGCAGCAAGTTAACAGACTTATGCCCCGTACACACGGTCGGATTTTCTGATGGAAAATGTCCGATCGGAGCGTGTTGTCGGAAATTCCGACCGTGTGTGGGCTCCATCGGACATTTTCCATCGGATTTTCCGACACACAAAGTTTGAGAGCAGGATATAAAATTTTCCGACAACAAAATCCGTTGTCGGAAATTCCGATCGTGTGTACACAAATCCGACGGACAAAGTGCCACGCATGCTCAGAATAAATAAAGAGATGAAAGCTATTGGCCACTGCCCCGTTTATAGTCCCGACGTACGTGTTTTACGTCACCGCGTTCAGAACGATCGGATTTTCCGACAACTTTGTGTGACCGTGTGTATGCAAGACAAGTTTGAGCCAACATCCGTCGGAAAAAATCCTAGGATTTTGTTGTTGGAATGTCCGAACAAAGTCCGACCGTGTGTACGGGGCATTACAATTCAATACTGCCACAAATTTGTGGCAAGTTATGCTTGCTATCTGGGCTAGCACGATGGCTGCATGGCATGCCCCTGGATGGAATTTGTGATGGTGACAACAGTGGACAATGCCTGCATAATGGTCACTTGTAGTCTCTACTTGGAGAACGTCTGATAGGGAGGAGCACAATTCGAAGCCAGGGATAGAATGTTGTCACCCCATTACAGGAAGTGCATGAACAGCAACTTTCATGGCAGGATTCCTAGGTTTTATTTTATTGAAAGCTACAGATTTGAAAATATTAAAAATTACTTTTGAAATTACATGAACGCCTTAAAACTTATATGAGATTTTAGTGATTAGGTTTGCATATGTTTTACCACTGTACCATTGCCCAACTGTGCTTTAATAAATCCTCCCCCCTCACCACCTCCACAACCCAGAGTGTATCCCACTTGAACATATACTTATCTGCAGCCCAGAATCAGCAGTCTTCACTGTATGACCCTACTCAAAGCCGCACAGTATTTCTCACTAAAATGTCTGCTTCGTACTACACTTGTATGCAGTGGTCCCATTCATTCATATGAGAAAGCTGAGTGAACAGGCGAGTACAGCTCTCCCACATTAATGAATTGGGCAGTCTCACTCATGCATAGTACAAAGCAGTCCTTTTATGGAGAAAAGCTGTGACACTCTGAGCTGCACCACACAATGAGGATTGCTGGATCCAGGCTGAAGGTAAATACTGTATATGTTCTTGTAGGAGACACTCAAGGGGATGAGTTACCCTATACAAGGCAATCCCCGAAGACGCCTCATAAGGGGAAACGCATCGGGTGGAGTCAGGTCTGTGACGTCATCATGCCGAAGCTGCTCGGATGACACAGCAGCAGAGGCTTCAATACTAGCTGTCATGTTACATGCTTTTATCTCTTCAGTTCCTGTAAGTGCATTACCTTCTAATAGATAAGTGTTATCAGTCAGGTTGCGCTATGGGATCCTCTTCTTTATGTTCATTATCATAAGTGTCCATCTGGAAGGCATGTTAAAGGCTTAATAGATGCTAGAAACTGGGCTGTTGGGTCTTCCACAGGTGCCATTAATCTGAACAGCATTCTGTTGTCTGAGTGTCGGCTCCCTGGATAAACACATGCGCTTATGATCTCTATAACTTGAGATCATTTGGGTCCAGTAAGAAGCTGCATTACTTCACGGGCACTTTTGAAGCACCTTTGTTATTGATTGTTTACAGCAAAGCACAAGAGTACTTTTCTCAGCACTTTTATATATGCACTTTACTTTTTGCACATATGCTATTATTAACTTTTTTTCACAACTGAATGAATTTCATATGTTAGGATGATTTATGCATTTTTGCACCTAGGATTCACATTAATGAGTAGTATATTTTTATAGGAGTGATTCATGTTGTAGATGTGATACTTTATTTAGTCATGCATTGCATGATGTGATTTTCTTAATATTTAAGGAGGCAGCACACTTTTATTTTAATTTATTTAGGGTCACTTTTAAACTGAAAACATTTAATTCATTTTTAACCACTTAAGGACCGGAAGGATTTACCCTCTTAATGACCAGGCTATTTTTTGCGATACGGCACTGCGTCGCTTTAACTGGCAATTCACGGTCGTGCAACGCTGCACCCACACAAAATTTACGTCCTTTTGCTTGCCACAAATAGAGCTTTCTTTTGGTGGTATTTAATCACCTCTGCGGTTTTATTTTTACTTTTTGCTATATTAAATATCCCCAAAAAATATATATAAAAAACAAATTTCTTAATCAATTTAGGTGCCAATATATATTCTTCTACATATTTTTGGGGAAAATAAAATAAGTGTATATGGATTGGTTTGCGCAAAAGCTATAGTGTCTACAAAATAGGGCATAGATTTATGGCATTTTTATTATTATTTTTTTTCTACTAGTAATGGCAGCGATCTGCGATTTTTAGTGGGACTGCAACATTGCGGTGGACTTATCAGACATTTTTGACACTTTTTTGGGACCAGTGACATTTGCTATAAAAATGCACTGATTATTGTAAATGTCACTGGAAGGGAAGGGGTTAACACCAGGGGCTATCAAGGGTAAACTGTGTTCCCTGGGAGGTGTTTCTAACTGTATGGGGGCTGGAATGACTGGAGGAGGAGAGACATTGCTGTTCCTAATCACTACGAACAGATGATAACTTTCTGCCCGACTGTCAGAACAGGAATCCGACGTGTTTACACTGGCAGATCCTGATCTGCCTTTGTGTGGAGCGATGGCGGGTGGCCGGCGGACATCGCGCCTGCCAGCCACGCGCACGGGCTCCGGGGCCGAGGGCACACGTGCGCGCCTGCTATATCTATTACACGAGGCATGTACAATGAGGGCGATTCACGTAATAGAGCCAACCTGCCGCAGTACAACTGCGGCGGCTGGTCTTTAAGTGGTTAATATTTAAAGCAAAGTCAACCGTTCATCCATGTCCCCATGCTTTATTTTGTTGAGAAATCACTTTAAAAGCATTTCTAGCCATGACCATCTTGAGTAAGGGCAGATAATTTATGTAGCATTTACTTCCTGGAATCCATTTGCCCTCAGGTCAGACATGCATGCAGGAGGGCTCGTGTAGCTGAGAAAACCCCTCCTCCAGATGAAAGCAAAAGAAATGCCATGAAGACACCTGGGATGTATGACATCATTTGACCTAGGCCAAAAATCAGGAAGCAACTAAAGAAATGTAAAAAAAAATGTAAGGGTCCAGGAGTAGCATTGGATTGAAAGAAGTGTACCTAGATTTGGGAAGTGGCAAAAAAGTGAAGCTGTTGCTTTGCTGTGCATAGACAAGGCATAGGTCCACTTTAACCACTTCAGCTCTGGAAGAATTTACCCCCTTCATGGCCAGGCCATTTTTTGCTATACGGCACTGTGCTTTCCCATAAATAGAGCTTTCTTTTGGTGGTATTTGATCACCACTTGTTTTTTTTTTTATAGAAACGAAAAAAGAATGTAAATTTAAAAAAAAACTATATATTTTTTTTTTGCTTTCTGATATAAAACATATCCAATAAAAAAATTAGAAAAATCTAATTTCTTCATAATTTTAGGCCAAGGTGTATTCTGCAACCTATTTTTGGTAAAAAAAATCCCAATAAATGTATATTAATTAGTTTGCATGAATGTTTTAGTGTCTACAAACTATAGGAAATATACTGGAATTTTTATTTATATATCTTATGATTTAGTAGTAATGGCGACAATCAGCAACTTATAGCGGGACTGTGATAGTGTGGTGGGCAATGTGACACTAAGGGACACTTTGTGGGCACTGTCCAACTGACACTGACATCACCAGTGACACTAATACAATTATCAGTGCTAAAATTATACACTGTCACTGTACTAATGACACTGACTGGGAAGGGGTTAACATCTAGGGGCAATCAAGGGGTTAATTGTGTTCCTAGCAAGTGTTAATGTATTTACTCTGTGCTGCTTTGTACTACAGATCGATTTATTTATCTACCTTGCTTAGCAGGGAAAAGAAACAATGCAATCGCTCCCTCTGTATAGAGCTTTGTGTTGTTTACCAACACAGAGCTCTAGGCTTTGATTTGACACAGCCAATCAGAAGGTCCCAGCCATGAATCATTGGATGTTTTGATGAACTCCTGTTGTGTCAAATAACAGGGGAGTAGGTGGGCGGAGTACCAGTACAGGTACCTGTAGCTGCCGCCCCGCTGCAGTAAAAGTACTGTGGTGGGTTGGCAATTAGTTAAAGACAATCAAATGTTTGTGTTTTTATTTTTTACTTTCGACAAACATGCTGTAGAGATCAACTAAAAGTTCTACTGTTAGAATCAGTAGACAGTGTGACACTACTTGCACCCCAGCCAGCAGGTAAGGCTTGTTAAGTTTTTCCTCTAGCTGTGCTCATTTTTCCGCAGACTGGTGAACATGTATCACATTTTATGTACAGTATTCAGTCAGGCAATTACAGACTGCTGTTCTGTACTGGAACCCATCAGGCTTTGTTGATCCTGAAGCAATGTACGTAGGCTTTTCTAGTTCCAGGCACTAAGACTTCAAGGCCTCCATACTGAGACAATAGCAGACCATCTGTTTCAGGAACGCTGCCATGTATTGGATGACAGTGGCTATTAATGTGATAGCATGCTCTGTGATTTGTTTAGCATGAAGAATCACTCTATTATATCTGAAAATAAAATGAGACCACGCAGTCACTAGTGGGACTTTCAAAACATAAAAGCCAGCTTTACTCATTCACTACCATATCATCATGAACTACTGTATGTATACAAATACTTGTTAGGAAAGAGGTTAGCAAAATCATGTATCCAGACAATAAAAAGAGTGAGTGATCTGAATTATAAATACATGGAAAATAATCCTTAAACATTAGGGCTGACAACACTACCCAAAGGGCAGGTAACTGGCTCATAGCTGAACTTCAACCATCTATAAGAAAATACTGATCCTTAAAGTATAACTAAAGGGAAAACTTTTTTTTTTTTTTAGTTTTGGATAGAATTGAGATAGATTAGAACACCTATTATGTTTTTATTGATGTCTGTCACCCTCTCTGTTTGTCATGTTTACCATTTTCATTGAAAGTAGAAGAAAAAGAAAATCCCAAATTTTGGGTTGTCCCCACAAAGTAATAGAAGGAATTCTCTTTATTTGTAGGGATTTCCTCTCTCTTCCTGTTTGACATTTCAGCTTATACTATAAGGTATCTGTAAGGTATCTATACTATAAGGTATCTATATTACTATATACTATATTACTCTTCCATAAATGTTTTACCAATATGTCCTTACTTCACCTGTTTGTGCCTAAGGCCAGATTCACACTGGTACAACATGGAAGTCGGATGACTTTGTCCTACGACTTCATGTCCAACTTCCATGTGACTTCAATGAACGGCTTTGATCCGACAATACCAGGCCCTTTGAGTCTAGTGTCAATCTTGGCGAGAGGGCTCCACGCCAAAGTTAAGAAAAACCTCATGGCCCCCCCCAAGACCATACCATACCAGTCCTGCCGGCTGGTATGGATTTTAAGGAGAACCCCTCTGGCTCTAATCAGGTGCTTCAAAAAAACACCCCCGCCGCTGTAATTTATGTGCATGGCATCCTGAAAGGGGCCAGATGCATGAATAGGGGGTGGCAGCGGTGGTTGGAAAGGGGAGGCGGCTCCCATGCGCCCTTAATGGATGGGCTACCCCTGTCTCTGACCACACAAGTATCATGGGTTGGACACAAAACACATGAAGATGTCCTTAATCTGCCAGATTAAGATCCTTATAAGAATCCTAGTGAGGTCGTTCCTGCCAGCATGAATAACTAAATTTCCAGGGGGTCCTCACCTCCTTACAAGGTCTACCACCACCGGGAGCACCCTGCCCCAAAGCATGCCCCTAATGCTAAACCATCTATTCACAACCTGGTCACTGTCCAGCCTCAGAGACCTAACCAATTCCTGAATTCTAGAGTGTCATTCAGCCTGGTAGATGTAGGAATGTCCTTTCATTCAAGCAGGGCATCTACCCAAATAAATAGAACAAAAGAAGGAACATCCAAACAATTATACCACCTGCTGAACCAAATGAGGCCTGACATAAAATCTAAATCTTTCAGACTCCCAAAAACCAATGCCACTAACCATTGCTTCATCAAGCCACCACCTGTAAGCCTGCCATGGCAGCACCTACTCAAAGCAGTGCGTGTTGTATTCCTTAGCCAGCCTAAACTACCATAATGCCCCGTACACACGGTCGGGAGTTTGTTCGGACATTCCGACAACAAAATCCTAGGATTTTTTCCGACGGATGTTGGCTCAAACTTGTCTTGCATACACACGGTCACACAAAGTTGTCGGAAAATCCGATCGTTCTAAACGCGGTGACGTAAAACACGTACGTCGGGACTATAAACGGGGCAGTGGCCAATAGCTTTCATCTCTTTATTTATTCTGAGCATGCGTGGCACTTTGTCTCTCGGATTTGTGTACACACGATCTGAATTTTATATCCTGCTCTCAAACTTTGTGTGTCGGAAAATCCGATGGAAAATGTGTGATGGAGCCCACACACGGTCGGAATTTCGGACAACAAGGTCCTATCACACATTTTCCGTCGGAAAATCCGACCGTATGTAAGGGGCATTATACTGCTTAAGACTTAGATGTGATAAAGCAGAACCAACCACATAAAGCAGAAAGGGGCCCCTACCCGAAGGGTGTCCCACCATATATTGCTGAAAACAAGAAACAGAACAAGTGACCCAACTTGACTGCCAATGCAATTTAATTAAGGAGAATTACCCACATCAATCTGTTTTTGATTGATGCAACCCATAATGCACAAAACTCCTTGCAGCAATAGCACATCCCCCTCCTAGCAAACGCCCTATCCTCTGCCTGTGTCGACTGAGAAATGCCCCATAAAAAGCATAACTGAACGCTAGTTTAAAAAGATGCCTTTGCTGCTTCTGGTTCCTAAATTCAAACTTTCTGCCACTGAAAATAAGATAGAGATTCAACCATTCCATTCTCCAGACTCAGAACATGTGTAGCCCTGAAACTAACAAGTGCAAGCATAAAAGTACAAGCCCCACCAGCCACAACCATGCAGTCAAATTGGTGACAACCTCCACCACACCCATGTTATTCAATCTAAAAAGTAATGACCAACCCCAGAGCCTCTCGCTCCAGATCTGCATCGCTACTACTAGGGGAAACAGTTCTAAACAAGTTAAATTGGCAAATTCACCTCCCCCATTCTAAAGGCCATGCTCCCACACACCAATCATCCTGGAGGTGGGCCCCAAAGCCCACTGAACCGGATGCATCAGGCAACAGTTGTAGCTCTGCAGATGACATGGTATGGGTCTGCCAAAGAGCCCTGTTTTTGAAGGTGTAGAGAAACGACTCCCAGACCCTTAGATCAGCCTTCATTTCTCCCAAGATCCTGATATGATGATTTCACTGAACCACCCCACTCATTGCCCCAGTCAACCATCCACAAAAAAACTCTATCCATGATTGGAATCCTATATGCAAAATTACATTAACCCAAAGGACTCTGCAAGTCCTTAAGGTGACTCTTTTTTATAGCCAGGACCCGCGCAATCACCCCCTCTCAAGTTTTTGACCTTAACCTCCAGCAACCCAAATTCATCCACCACAGAATTGATTTCAATACCCCAAAAAGTCATTACAGGGGTAAGGTAAAGGGACCACTAAATTTGGCAAAAAAATTGTTGCAACGTGCTAACATAGCAGGACACTGTGTAGGGTCAGCCCTACTTACACAAAATAAGTAGTGCATGATCCCCAGCCCCCATAAACCTGCCTGATGACTTATTCCAAAAATAGGCTGAAAGTTTCAAAATAGGCATGACTGTCCACTCTATTCTGCTATTAAACTCAACTAGACTCTCATGTCCTTATAATCCCAGGCTAATCTAGGCCACACATACTTCCTTTGCCTAAATTTTTCATCATTATGGCCATGATGCTCTTCTGTATCTACTGTACAATAAGCCTCAATGACTGATTCCATCTAACAGAAAAGGCCTGAACATTGTTCCAGTGTCTTTTTGCCTATCATGCTACCTAATTGAGCAAACGCTTGAAGTCAATTGGTTACAGTTCAAGGAATCAACCTGAAACATCGCCTTTCGTCATCCTCCTCCATCCCATGCTCCTTCTCTTTCTCCCATTTCTCAATCAGGAAACTTTTCAATGGCAGCAAGGTAAAAATATCTATGTATTCCCTACACTTCTGCCTTGAGATGGGCCCTCAATGGCCCCTAAAAAAAAAAGACATGGGCATGCTCTTCTCCTTATCCTTATCACTTTCCTTATCCCTAATGCAGAAACTGTACTCTCCCCTCCTGCACAGTCTTCCATCACACAAGTGACAGTGCTAGAAGATGCTGTCAGCACCTCCTTAATGCCCACCAGACCACTCACAGTATGTTGTTGACCCTCCCATTGTGACACTAAAGACCTCAAACTACCTAACAAATTATCCAGGCCCCCAACCCCTCCCCCATTCGTTACCACTGGAATGTATGGGTGCTCTTGTGTGTGGAAGGAAGCTCTTGTTACTCACCAAGCTATGATGTCCCAGAATGGCGGCCAGTTGTCCCTCTCCCCTGCAGTTCAGACATAGGTAGAGGAAGTAAATGGGAGCTGCAGTATATCCTGGTAAACGCGGCTGCAGATATCCTGCTGATTCAGGGACCAAAGATGAGTACATTTAAGCAGCCAACCTTTTAATTCACCCATGGAACATCTTGTGAAGCATCCTGACCCTGTCCCCTAAACAATTCCCAGGCCAACAGGGGGAAGAACAGAAAAAGTGAAAAGCACCCCCTCCCCAACCCATAGCCCCCCTTACTGCAGGATTCACCAGAAGCCATACCAGTGAAAGGTTCTGGATTTAAATGGGCTGCCTGTACATCTTGCATACTTATGACTCCCGCAGTCTCCTGCAGCTGCTTGCAAATGCATACCCCCACTCCTGCTCCTGTAATCAAAGTCACCTAAGACAGGGGACCTCCCACCAGCCCGTGCATGCCTGGTACACTCTGTATGCCATAGGAAATACACATGTCTTTGGAACAAGAGATACAATGTTAGAATTCTAGAGAATGCTGGCGGCAATTAGCAAATAAAGGTAACCAATGGTTCTCTTGAACTGTTACATTGTTACTCTTGTTACAAATAAGTATGTATTTTTATGCTCTTCAGCTCCACAGCTCCATATATTGGCTAAATGTATTTTGATGCTGTCCATAATAAAAAAAAATATTTGTTCAGAAGAAAAAATAGCCCATAGAACATTTACTTGTGTCCAGTTCTTACAGAACAAATGTACATGCAGATTTGATAGACAAATTGCTATTTTTTTAATAACTTTTTTATAATTACAACCTTTATTCAGACAATGCCTACAGATAAAGTTGATATACAGTACTTAAATAAAAGACAGGGGAAATTTGCATTTTGAGTGAAGTATTCAACAAAAATATAAATTGACGCAATGATGTACTTTTGAAAAAGTAAGTACACTCTTGGCCTCAGAAGCTGCTACAGCCTCCTTTGACAGAAATTACTTCTTGTAGGCATATTGTCAGTCTCTGACATTGACTCAGCAAAATTTATGACCACTCCTGCATGATTCCTTCAGTTTCTAGATGCTTGTGGGTTTCCTTGCATGAACTGCCTATTTCAAAACCCCCCACAAGATTTCAATTGAATTCAAATCAAGGCTTTTGACTTTGACCATTCCTGGACAAATTAGCAGTCATTTGAATTCTATGCCACTTGTAGATTATTTTTCTTACAGTGGAATTATTGATTTAAAATCATTTGTTGGTTTGTTTTCAATACATTTACCGGTCTAAATCTACCACCTTATTTCTGAGAGCCTTAAAGAGTTCTTCTGATCTTGACATGATGACACTACACAAATCAACAGAAAATACAACACCAGATCCTAGATATCTGTGCTTTAAAAAAAAGAGTTTCTACCAGTATGTTAAGTAGATTCCAATCATTGGCCTGTTCCTGGAATGCCCAATTCACATTTCATGGCTTTAAAAAGGGTAAAAAATGCAGTGGCATACTATACATAATTTATGTGACAAATCTGCAGTTTTGTTATTGTGCATTATGAAGATGAATACATAAGTCCAACAATTTCCAAATGGTGTACTTAATTTTTCAAATGACATTTCATTGTTTTATATGTTTAACCCCTTCACGTCGACAATATGCATTAATATGCGGCTTCACTGGACTGGGCTTTTTTCAGTGGGGCCGCATATATGCATATATATATGTCTTACTAGGAGCCCCATGTACTAAAAATTGGGACCTGGAACTTCCAGTTCTGGGTCACCTGATCGCTGTGATAGCCTCTGATTGGCAATATGTGGTATCGCCGCGATCGCTGAGAGCAAGAGAATATATTTTGGGTTGTTCTTTAGTGGTAGGTTATGGTAGTAACAGCTAAATTTAAAAAAAGAATGTTTTTACTGTTGTGGGCCAGTTTTCCTTTGATAATAAAAAAAATAAATAGGAGATATCCATTATAATTTCTCACCAAATGAAAGCGCAATTTGTCCTGAAAAAAAAACAGGTATAATCCACAAGTAGTTGTGATCATATGTACAACTTTACTAACACATGTCAAAGTTGCAAAATTTTGCTTAGGCATTAACATTTGTTTTACCCTGAGGCACGAAGGGGTTAAATTAATTAAAATGTATTTTTTTTATACTAAGGGACAATTAGACAATTCCAGTATGAAACAGAGGCACACTGCAATCTACAACCTACAGTGGCCTCTGCCAGCTAAAGCTAGTAATTTCTGAATGAAGGCTCCAGTCTGCTTTTGATCACCATAAATAAAATAGACATCCTATAAATGTCACGCCTGTTGCAGGTAATTAAGTCTGTCTGATAAAACTTCAGCAAAGTCATGACCTCCTACCATTAAACAAGGAGTACCAAGTTAAGAGGGGCCTTCTGCTCAGAAAATGCTGCAGCTCACAATCAAATGAGGGGGAACAGCATGTGCCAATAACTTAAGAATACGTACCTTTACTGCTCATTTTTACTCTTTGGCTCTCCATTGCAAGAAATCTGACAATCCCAAATTAAAGCTCCTTCTCTGCAGAAGGCACCATACTATGATGCACTTGGTAGGGGAATGGAATGATTAGGTCTCCCATAAAAGAACAGCAGGTAATGCTGGGGCAGTGGAGTATCTGAGAAAGTTGAAGACTAATGCTCAGAAAACCAGCTGGGAGGAACCCACAGGATGCAGGAAAGTGGATGGCAGATAAAATGCACTTGTCAGTACATGGTCTCCCTGTGGATATGGTGGCAGGAATATGCCCAGGGTAATCAACAGGCATCTCGTCAAATACATGAGTAAAGACTAAGATGAGCTACGTGATCAGAGACAGGAGAGAGAGGTCCCAAGGCAGGCCAAGGTTAAGAGCAGGTTGGCAGCAAATTATGAATTCAGAATTTCTGACAGAGATATCAAAGAAGGAAACTGAGGTCAGAAACAAAATAGGCAGAGATCCATAGTCAGTACAGACAGCCCGCGGGTTACAAACAAGGTTCTGTAGATTTGTTCTTAAGTTAAATTTATATGTAAGTTGGAACAGGTAAATTTTTTAAGTGTAGCACCAGCCAAAAAATAATAATTTTTAAGTTCTTTGGATAGCATAGGGAAGGGTTAACACCCTTGTAATGTTTGTTTTGCTGTCTGTGTCCCTGTTTAGAAGATTCCACCTCACTTTCTGTCCCTATAACAATTGGATTTTGAAAATTTTGGGTTGTCGTGGAAAGAAGGATTGGTGAAAAAGCTTCAGTGGAGACACCTTTTTTCCCATGATAACTCTTACAGGAGTGTATTTGCCTCCTAGGGGTAGATTTCCTCTCACTTCCTGTTGTCTCCCTTTGTTTGTAAGTATGAGTCGTATGTAAGTTGGATGTATATAAATCAGGGACTGCCTGTAAAGGAGAATCCAACTTACTGCAATACTGTAACTTTGCGGCAAGTCACAAGTCTGCAGCTGGGGGTGATCTGTGTCTGAAATTTGTGAACACAAGCAAGAACTGTACAGGTTGTACCATCTCTGAGCCAGCATCTCAGTAGCAGGGTGAGGACAGTCAGCTAGGTTGGTAGCAGTAGATCATCATCCACAAAGCAGATTGAGTCAGGTTACATAGAAACAGCTCAAGGCCTGTCAAAACTGACCCCAGGTAAGGCTGGCACTTTAAGTGTATATATTCCAAAACTGTTCTTTTAGTTTACAGAAGGGTTAAAATTCTTGGCAGTTGATTTTTTTTTTTTGCTGTTTGTGTCATATTGGGAAGAGATGCAACAGGAAGTGGGAGCAAGTCTGTACAAAGTTAGGGGAATTTCCCTGTTAGACAGCTGTCACTGAAACAGGTGCTACATTTGAAAGATTTATCCTCACCTCTTGTCTTGGTGAAACTACAAAATGTTGGGCTTTCCATCACTTTCTATGTCTGCTGCAATGGTACCAGGACAAAGACAGAGGGTAAATCTAACTATCAAGATCAAGACATCAATAAAACAAATAAAAGGGGTGCAAATCCATCACTACTCTAATCTAAAACTGGAAAAAATTGAGCTATACATACACCCTAACCACTTGTCTACCAAGGTATGTCTATAAACTACATAGTAGGCAAGTGGTTAAAGCAAGTTCTTGGCTGTTGCTTCAAACTGAAGGCAGGGGAGACACTGGAGGCCTAACAGACCCCCAATGTATTCAAAAAGAATACTTGTCACCTGCCAATGCTAACACATAGGGGGCTTGTTAGACCCTTTTGATTACAATAAAGTTAAAAAAAAAAAAAGAATTATATAAAATAAATAAAATGAATAAAAAACATTTTTGAAGCACCCTGTAACACTGCTTCTCCTGCTTCCCTCTCCCATGGTGGCCTTCTCTGGGCTCACTCCCCCAGACCCAGTGGACAGAAGGGAGGTGGAGTGGGATTCCTCCTATCCCACAGAACACCTTTCAAGTTCTTCACTCTCCTCCCTCTCCGTCCCTCTCATCGTTTGAAGAACACTGTACTGTATATGTCTATTCTCTTAAGTTTCTTTCAGAATTGCTATGAGCAGCCCCCTGGCCCGGCATCAACTTTCCTTGATGACTTCTTTGCCTAGCTACCCTACTTTCTCTCTTCTGAAATTCCAATCATTCTCGGTGACTTCAAAATTCCTGTTAATTCTAACACTCCTGCCATTTCTAAACTTCTCAGTCTAACCTCCTCTTTTGACCTGAAGCTTTCGATACATGCTTCTACTGACTCTGATGGCAACACTCTTGACCTTGTATTTTCCTACCAATGCACTCTGTGTAACCTCTCCTACAATCTTTTTCCTCTCTCTGATCACCACCTTATTAGTTTCCCTCTCTCCCTGTCTTCCACCACCTCTCACTTCAACCACCTAACAATTATTCATAGAAACCTTTGCCACTTTACCATTTGCTTCTCTATTCTGCTACTGACCACCTCTATGACAAAATCTCACCTCTGTCCTGCCCTAATCTAGACACTTCTGTCCACAAAAGATCATTGTTCTCCACCCTGGGCAAGCTCGCTCCCCCTCACTACACACAGAATCAGGCCCGACCTCTGGAACCCTGGCAAACAGATGACACCAGAAGACTCAAAAATGTAGCTGCACTCTTGGGCATCTATGGCATAAGACTAAGTCTCTGAAAGACTTCAACCAATATAAATCTGCCGTCCAAAAATACAATTCCTGCCTACACACCGCCAAGCAGTACTATGTTATCACTCTCATTAACAACTTCTCATCCAGTCCCCATCAACTCTTCTCTCCTTTTAACTCTACTTCAACTTCCACTGTCTTCACCCACTAACTCACTTACTGCCCAGGAGATCGCCAATCATTTAAAAAATAAGATTATTATTATTATACAGGATTTATATAGCGCTAACAGTTTGCGCAGCACTATATAAAATTTGTGATGAGATCTTCACTGTACAGATATCTCCCCCACTCAACAATCCATGTTCACAGCTATACTCAAAACTTCCTTCATTCAGCCTCACTACTATAGACGAGGTTGCTAAACTTTATTCTAACACCCACCCAACCACCTGCCCCTTAGACCCCATTTCCTTACAAATAGTGCGGTCACCCTCTGGCTCCACTTTACAGTCTAATTCACATCTTCCATCTCTCCTCTTCTGGCACCTTCCCCAACTCTCTAAAACATGCATACCCCATACTTAAATAGCCTTCCTTGGACCCCACCAATCTTAACAACTTATGCCCCATCTCCTTAACAACCTACGCCCCATCTTCTGTACTACTACTTCTGGACATTTCAGCTGCCTATGATATGATTGACCAACCCCTCCTCCTCAAAAAAATTTACTCCTTTGGTCTCGTTGACTGTACTCTTCCTTGGTTCTCATCCTACCTATCCCACTATACTGTCAGTGTCACTTACAGTTATACATCCTCCTCTCTCCTTCTTTCTCTGTCAGGGTTCTATTTTGGACCTCTCCTGTTCTTGATTGCTTTCAATATTATTTCTAAGCTGAGGACATACAAATCTATCTCTCTACCCCTCAGCCCACAACACCAGTCTCCTCACGCATCACTAATTTACTGACTGACATATCAGTCTGCATGTCACACCACGTCCTCAAACTCAGCCTATCCTAAACCAAGCTCATAATATTTCCTTCTGCCTTTTCCCCCTTCCCCTGACCTTTCCATCAACATCAATGGGCCAACCATCAACCCTTTCCCCATGCCAGGGTGCTAGATGTAATCCTGGACTCTAAACTCTCTTTTCAGCCCCACATCCAATCACTATTCAAAGCTTGCCGCCTCAACCTCCGTAACATCTCCAAAAATCGTCCCTTCCTAACCAATGACACTGCAAAGCCTCTAATTCACTCTCTGGTCATCTCCCACCTCGACTACTGCAATTCCCTCCTCATTGGATTCAGTCCCTTCAGTCCATCATGAATGCTGCTGCCAGATGCATTCACCTTACCAACCGTGTCTGCTACCCCTCTTTGCCAATCCTTTATTTGGCTGCCATTCACCAAACAAATTAAATTCAAAATATTAATAACTTATAAAGCCATCCACAACTCAGTCCCCAGCTACATCATTAATCTAGTCTCAAAATACCAACCAAATCTTTCTCTTCATTTCTCTCAAGACCTCCTGCTCTCTAGTTCTCTTGTCACCTCCTCCCATGCTCACCTCCAGGACTTTTCCCAAGCCTCTCCCATCCTATGAAACTCCCCACCCCAATCCCCTGCAGTTATTACCTTTTTGTATCACTTGACCCGCCCTTTTAGATTGTAAGTTCTAACTAGCAGGGCCCTATTGTTCCTCCTCTATTGAATTGTATTGTAACTGTACTGTTTGCCCTCATGTTGTAAAGCACTTCGCAAACTGTTGGTGCTATATAAATCCAGTATAATAATAATGTTGTAATAATGAATGCACACACCTCTTCAGGCAGATGCATAGTGGAGATAAACATCAATACATGGGCAGGTGCCCTTGTTAGCCAGCCAGTGAAACGTCTATGACACATACAATGCCTTTGCTCACCTTCCTCTCTCTGCGGCACTAATTCGTGCTGCAGCATTTGTGAAAATCCCATACTTCTGTGTGTGGGTGCACACATGCACTACACCCATGCACTAAAACCAAGTCCTGTATTTTGCTTTGTTAGTAATTATTTCCTTGACTACTCATTACGTTCCTTTAAACATGACATAAAATCTCTCCCTTTATTTCTCATTTTTTAAGTGACCCTACCATGAGAAAAACCATTGCTGTCCCCTTTCTGCAAAGGATGGCAACCCAAGCATCTCTGATTTCAATACTTTTTGAGTCACTGACATAGAACAAGCATTCAGATCAGGAAATGTAAAGAAAAACTAGAAGTATAGTTGATCATCTTTGTTCCATACCCTATATTATATCTATATTATGCAGTTAAGAGTAAATAGTTGAAACTGAACTCTAGTCAGTTGTTAAAAAAATTCCATGTGGGTGGCCTCCTGTATATTTGTGATTTAATGCTCATTTAGTTTAGGGGGGGTGTAATGCAGAGGAATGCTCACCTTTTTCCTCTGCTCCCACTCTAGCCCAAGAACGTGGGCAGGCCCTCAATGCCTTCAAGTACAAAACAGGATTAAGGGTGGCTGCTGGTCCATTGGCAAGCGAACAGCAGCACAACTAGAAAAGAGGAGCAGCTTTTTTAAGCCAGCTATAGATGGTTTGAATCTGGGACGGTTTAGCAGGGATCAACCGAGATTCAAACCATCTATGGGCAGGCTGATTATACCCAAGTTGATCCATTGATTGACTTGGGTACAGCCAGAATGTTGGATTTTTACATCCGATTATTGTTCATGGCTATAGCCGCTAGCAATAATCACTGTTTTCTGCTGACAGAGATGGCTCCACGTGCCCACCCAGCCAAGAGAACACAATAGCTCCGTGGGAGGGATTCCCTTATTAACACTGGCTGTGGTGGGGGGGAAACACATCTATGGCCTGCTTTAGATCCAGTCATCCATACCAGAAATTAGAGATCTCTCTATTACATGCCTCCTGATTAAATAAGCATTAAATCCTTAAAATATGGTGGAGGCACCCACGTGGAACTTTTTAATAGCTGAGCTTGGCCCTAAGGATACTTTTGTCTTGAGAAAATAACATAATTGCTCATTGCTTATCTACAGTACATAATGATCCAATCTTGTTGACATAATTGTACTATTTACCAAGTAAGGAAGTATTGTATCTCCTTATTGGGTTAATTACATAGCATTAATTGGTAAGGGGTGGGGAATCCCTCCATTGGTTAATCATTTAAATTAAAAGGACTCCTAATTATTTTTCTCAATGTCAGAAAGTGAGGAGGTTGAGAGACTACAAACAGGCTTCACAGGGCTGAATTGGTAATTTAATGTCTTTTAGCAGTTTATACCAATTGACTTCTAAATGGGGGAGGGGGTGGTTTATTTAATCAATAAATTGATCTCTACATTTTACAGCAAATTCCTTCCAGCTAATGTACAGGCTCTAGGGAGTACATTGGTGGCAACATTCTACAATATTTTCCAATGACACTTTTCTGTTGCTGTGGAACAACCTCAAGGGCTTATTCACACCATAATGCAGTGTGCTGCAAAGCGCATTGAGGCACCTTACATTAGTCAGTCTATTAATTCTGAATGCACTTCTACTGCAGAACTAACTGGTGTGCTAACGCACATCGCATCTGCATAGCAGCTAGATTTCAATCATTGTGGCCCTGTTCTTCAATACAGCCATGTAGTGCAGAATTACCTGCAAATCAGCTTACATTGCTCGCTTATGTGCACCCACACTCATGCACAAATGGAAGCCAGGCTAGACAGATGTGCTGCAAGTAGGATGTGATGATTTTAAAGTTTTAAAAATTGATTAAGAAAAAAACTCCCACACACCTCATTCTGGCCCATGAGGAAGCCCAATATGTTGAATTAAGAATAGGAATGTGCAGGGATGGAAAAGAGATGGCATGCACTGATACCACCCAGATGTTTTGAAGCTTTGCCCATTCAGAATGACCTGGTGATCAGATGCACCAGTAGCATTTAAAGCTTCTGCAAGTATGGTATGTCCATACACCTCCAGGTACTAGCAATTTTATAAAATAAGGGACATAATAAAGAGACACGGTCATCAAGTAACAATTTTCATGCTGCTCATATGCATAAAATGTATGAAATTAATATTTTCGGATGCATCCCTTGCTATAGCAATTAATTATGCTTTTGTCAGTGATAGTTCTGTAGTTTTCATCATACTTTGACACTTTTAGGAATGTTAGCAACTTTCTGTAGCAGGCCATGTATTAACCCCGACGTCACCAAGGTGTCTGGCTGCTGCCTGTGTGGCTTGCCAGAACCTGAGATTGTTTGTAAGAGAGTGCTTGCTATTATCAGTGACAGCAGTGAGCAGGGCCTGGCCAAGGCATAGGCAGAAGAGACACCTGCCATGCAGGCTGTGATGTAGGGAACACAGAAGGTGCTGGAGCCTCACTGACCGTCTCTTGTCAAACTGACAGTTTAGTCCTGCAGATTACACTGAGAGATCATGGCTCCCCCTGTATAACAATGGCTTGTCACTCCACTGTCATTGACAGCTGCCCACTCTGTATCAGAAGCTCCGTGTTCTCCTGATCAACAGAGCATAGCGCCCGGCTTTTTTGGAGCTCTGATCATTACACAGGGATTTTCTTTGTACCAAAAACATGGAAGTACTGCCTTTATAAAAGGGACAAATAATAGATTAACATTTGTAGTTAACCCTAATTAGTTTATTGAACCCTAAGCCTTAGTTCACACTATGAACCGATATAAATCGCACAGGAACCACACCATATACTGTACCTGTGCAACTCACATGTGCTTCAGTGCAGTGCGATTAGAGCCTATTGATTTTGAATGGGCTCTAATAGCACGCTTTGCACCAATGACTTGCATGCACCTTTTTTGGAGCAGGTACCGCAACCGGATCGCATGGTCATTTTGTACCATGCAGTCGGGTGTAGGCAAACGCACTGCATTTGCAACCTGTATTTAGGGAGTCAATAAGTTTGTATTGACACCCACAGCGGATCACAAGGGCAGTGTGATTGGAATGTGGTGCGGGAAACACGCCGAGATCTCGGCGTTTTCCGCACCACATTAGTGTGAACCTAGGCTTAAATTTGAAGTTAATCCTTATTATTTTATTAACTCCTTCTTTCAATTCCCTTGGCTTTATTAAACCATTATAAATTTGTTTTTGTAGTGCCGAATTAAGGAGCTGCGGGGCACACTTTGAAATTGTTGCCTTAGGTGCCAAGGAACCTTGTCCTGGCACTGACAGTGCATTCTGATTCTTAGCACAGGCAGAGAAAGCTCAGCCTGTTCTATACTATCACATTCACTGGAGGCCTCAAAGGCAGCAGATGGACACCTTGGTGGGCCAGAAAGGGGGAGAGGCAGCAGTGCAGGCTGTCTAGAAGTATCACAGATTGAAGGAAACTACTACTAACTAATATTACTGAGAAAGGGCAGCATCCGTAAGTGCTAATTAAAAACATTTTAAGATGTGAGCTGCTTCATTCTTGAGTGTTTTTTTGATGACAGTCTCTTAAATGAGTAGAGATGAGCAGGTTATTTCACCAAAATTGTGAAAACAATGAATTTGTCTTTGTTGAAATTTTATCAAAGACTCTAATTTTTTCATTGCTAGGCGAAATTAGTTTTACTATACTCATACTCATTACTAGGAGTGTTTTGTTTATAAACAAAGCTATACAATCACCATGTCAAGGGTGATCAAGGGTGATCAATGGCTTTGTTGACTGCTGCCACAATTCTTCCCAGATGGGCTCCATTTGCACAAATAATACTTTTCCTATAGAAGGAAGGTCCAGCATAGATTGAATTATTTTCACTATACTTCAGGAGCCATTAAACCCCAAAACAATCAGAAACACTTCCATTTCATTATTTTCCATAGTCTCTGATGCATTTTCTCTGAACTGTAAATTATCACCAACATTTTGGAAATGTAACAACTCACAAATTCCCTCATCCTTACAAATGAGCGCTTTAAAGTACCGGTACATTTTTTTTTAATGAAAAAATCTGTTAAACACGGTTACAAATCATATATTCTTCCCCATACAACCCCAGATGTAACCATTAATGACGTGTAGACGTGTGTTAAAATGCCAGAACAGTGTAAGCACATTGTTTGCTCTTAAGCTGACCAGAAGCTGGACCGCGTCATTTGTCTATGCCCCTTATGCATTTAGAGCCGTCTTCCCCCGGTGGGCTAGACAGCTCATTATAACTTAATTCAGAAAGCAGTGAACTGAAATGCTTTAAATTGCTTGCCGAACACACCATTATGATTATTTAAATGTTATAATGAGACTGCCATCCCGTTACTTGGTATACACAGCAGCATCTTTCAGAAGGTACAACACAAGAATGAAAAGGCTTTGCTGGGGCGCACAAAACCAAAAATTATGTAAATGTGTTCTGGTGGTTTTTAGTCCTTTTCATGGTTGCCAGGGAAACACTAGAAATGTTTAATTATAAAAGATTTTTATTTCCAAGAATATGATCATGCAGAGTTACACATACTGTATGTGTTCTTTTTTTTCTGGCAAAATCTCTGCCTGTTATCATACTGCATTTTTTTCATGTCATGGTGTACTTTATCGCCTTGTTTCCCCCCTCCTATAGGAGGTACACAGCACTGTTTAAGTCTTGCTAATAGCCATCATTTAGGAAAAGTACAAAATGTTCTGCTTTTTGACACAGCATTAGTGTAAGCTAGCAGGATGTTAATGCTACGTTTGAGATTGCTACATGGTGAGTATTTATTTAGATGCTTCTTAAACTACAGGGCTAACAATTTTGCTGTTTTTGTAGCAACTGTCAGTTATCAAGCAGGTTAGTTGTTAGGCTTACATCCAACCCCTCCGTTTTCAGCATATACTGGTGTCTGGGAATGGCAGAGCAGAACATTTATACTAATATCAATTTAGTCAGCTGTCAATTAAACTACCAATAACTACCACTGATTTTTCACATTGTATTGTGTTATCCTTTCATAATTTTATACCTTTGTTGAGGAGTATTGGCACACTGTTATTTTTTTAAACGATACTGTATGATTATGTTTATTACCAAATATGATTATTATTAGTCCCAATGAAGGAGGATGCAGATGCCCAAAATGTGTCACCTCTGCTTTAAACTGGTTGTAATGCGGATGGATACCGCTGTGACAGATGTGAGCAGGTTGCCCTTCTGGAAGCTCGTATTAGAGATCTGGAGGAGCAAGTTGCAACACGGGGCAGAAAGGACAACCTTGAAAGGGGTCCTCTGCTCGCTGAGCAGGTGGTCAGTAGGGTTGATGTGGAGGTTGGATGGGCAAGTCAGGATTATCAGATTAATGTAGTTAGAGGGAGTGGAAGGGGCTCGCAGAAAAGGAAGGCCAGTCCTGTATTTGTGCATCAAAACAAATTTGCCAAGTTGGGTGAAGATGTGGAGGTGGCAAACACAAAGGTGGCAGCTCTAGATGTCACTGCTACCCTTAACACCCGGGAGAGCAGCCCATCTAGTAGAGGTGGTGAGGGGAGTACAGGTAGACCTAGACAGTTGGTGGTTATAGGGGATTCTATAATCAGAAGGACTGATAGAATAATTTGTCGCCAGGATCGTCTCAAACGAATGGTTTGCTGTCTCCCTGGTGCTAGGGTTCGGCATGTGGTGGACCGGGTGGATAAATTACTGGAAGGGGCTGGGCATGACCCAGCTGTCTTGGTCCACGTTGGAACCAATGACAGCATACATGGAAGGTAGAGGCTCCTTAAGAGTCAATTTAAAGAACTAGGCTGCAAGTTGAAGGGAAGGACCTCTAAGGTGATATTCTCTGAAATATTGCCTGTGCTATGCGTAACACAGGAACGGCAGGGGGTGATTGGAGAACTGAATGCATGGCTAAAGACCTGGTGTAGGGAGGAGGGATTTGGGTTTCTAGAGCACTGGGCTGACTTTTCATTGGGGTGCAACATATATGCTAAAGACGGTTTGCACTTGAATGGAAGGGGGTCTGCTGTACTGGGGGAGAGGTTTATGGGAAGGCTGGAGGAGTATTTAAACTAGAATTGGGGGGGTGAACTAGAATTACATCGGGCAGACAGGTCAGTTAGGGGTCAGACTTTAATGCAGGTTTGTAAATGGATAGAAAACTGGCTAAAAGACAGAATTCAGAGAGTAGTGGTTAATGATTCTTACTCTGAATGGTCTAAGGTTATCAGTGGTGTATCAGTGGTGTACCCCAAGGTTCAGTGCTGGGACCCTTACTTTTTAATATCTTTATAAATGATATCAGGTCTGGGATCAAAAGTAACATTTCTGTCTTTGCAGATGACAAGCTATGCAGTGGAATAACGTCCTTACAGGATGTCTCCAATTTACAAGCCGACTTCAATGCACTGTCTAATTGCCGACTAGGTGGCAGATGAGGTTTAATGTTGAGAAATGTAAAGTTATGCACTTGGGGGCTAGGAATATGCATGCATCATACATGCTAGGGGGAGTACAACTGGGGGAATCCATGGTGGAGAAGGATCTGGGGGTTTTGATAGATCATAAGCTCAATAATAGCATGCAATGCCAAGCTGCAGTTTCCAAAGTGAGCAAAGTCCTTTCTTGTATTAAGAGAGGTATGGACTCCAGAGAGAAAGATATAAGTTTGCCCCTGTTCAAATCATTAGTAAGGCCTCATCTGGAATATGCAGTTCAGTTTTGGGCACCAGTTCTCAAAAAGGATATCGGGGAACTGGAGAAAGTGCAGAGAAGGGCAACCAAACTGATAAGAGGCATGGAGGAGCTCAGCTATGAGGAAAGATTAGAGGAACTGAATTTATTCACTCTTGAGAAGAGGAGACTAAGGGGGGATATGATCAACATGTTCAAATATACAAGGGGTCCATATAGTGAACTTGGTGTTGAGTTATTCTCTTCACGGTCAACACAGAGGACACGGGGGCACTCTTTACGTCTAAAGGAAAAGAGATCTCCAAATACGGAAAGGTTTCTTAACAGTAAGAGCTGTGAAAATGTGGAATAGACTCCCGCCGGAGGTGGTTCTGGCCAGATCAGTAGATTGCTTTAAGAAAGGCCTGGATACTTTCCTAAATGTACACAATATAACTGGGTACTGACATTTATAGGTAAAGTTGATTCAGGGACAATCCGATTGTCTCTTGGGGGATCAGGAAGGATTTTTTTCCCCTGCTGTAGCAAATTGGAGCATGCTCTGCTGGGTTTTTTTGCCTTCCTCTGGATCAACTGTGGGTATAAAATTGGGTATATTGGATTGTACGATATTTTTTATTTTATTTATTTATTGTTTTTAAGGTTGAACTGGATGAACTTGTGTCTTTTTTTCAACCTGACTAACTATGTAACTATGTAACTATGTAAAGTCAGAAGGTTTTTTATCTTAATGCATTCTATGCATTAAGATAAAAAAATCTTCTGTGTGAAGCAGCCCCCCTCAGTCCCTCAATACTTTCCTGAGCCCATCTCGATCTAGCAATGTTGCAGGAGTGTCTCGGTTGCCCGGGACTCTCCCTCCCCATTGGCTGATACGGCAGCGTGGCACCATTGGCTCCCGCTGCTGTCATTCAAAGTCAGTGATCCAATGAGGAGAGAGGGGGTGGGGCCAAACCGACTCCATGTCTGAATGGGCATACAGAGCAGCGGATTGGCTTGGGTGCCCCCATAGCAAGCTGCTTGCTGTGGGGGCACTCAGCAGGGGTAAGGGGCCAGGAGTACCGGTGAGGGACCCAAGAAGAGGAGGATCTGGACTGCTCTGTGCAAAACCACTACACAGAGCAAGTATGAGGTGTTTGTTATTCTTAAAGAAAAAAAAAACTGACTTTAATCTTCACTAAACGTAAACTGCAGTATAGAACAGTCTTTTAGACACAGACCATGCCCCTTCTAATTGAGTGGCATGCTTGTATTTCTCTTGCTTTACCTTTTGATTTAAATACCAGGGCATTTTGAAATGTGGCAGAACCACAGATGCACAGCATATAAACTCCATACAGCAAGTGTCCAGAGTGGAAATTAAGCCAAGGAACCTTGCAATACATGGTGATCAATCATTCTAACCACTTAGCCACCAGTTTGCCCATGGCATGTGCCAAAGCTGCCATTATTCCCTTTGTGGCACAGTCATTTTATTGGCACTTGGTGCGTAATTGGTAGCTTACTTTCTTGTTCAGTATTTTTATTCGATTAGTATAAGATTCGGTTCTCAAGATACAGAGCAATGGTAATAAAAAATCCCAGAGTACAGTGTCAATATGCAGTGGAACATTGACATTATCAGCAGACTGAGAACAGAAAACAGTAGAACTGTCGTGTGGACCCATGGTTAAACAGGAGGGTAGCAGTGGAGGTAGGGGGGAAAAGGCAGTAGCATCATAGACCAGCTGCGCAGGGCCTGACACAATTACACATTGGATGGTGGGGGCTTGTATTTAGAGAGTGAGGGGTCCAGAGAAGCCAAGCAAAAAAAAATAAACAGAAAGAGAAAAGAGGGAGGGGAAGGAAAGGATGGGGGGGTCTTTAGGGTTAGAGGGAGATGTAAACTCATTTGCAGTCTTTTAATATCTAGTTTTCATTAAAATAACACCTGGCTATCCTACAATGAAGGTCTTTGTTCAGGTGCTTTCTGTTATGAGGTGACAATGCTCTACCCCATCTCCCAATTACTTTCCTGCATTGTCATCATGTCACATGCACTTCCAGTGGAAATTTTAAGGCAGCCGGGGGGCAGCTGTGGCATTTCTTATTGTGAGAGCACAGTCAACTGTTGCCCGTCTGTAATACATATATTAGCATTGCTTAGGATGATGCCCTGATATCCTCCTTTAGGAGCCACCAGACAACACAAATTGCTTCACAATCATGTGATCACTATGTCAGCTATGTTTCCCAGTGCCTTTGATCTAAAGCCTTTTAGCAACCACTTTCTGTCTATAAGTATGCACTCCACAAAAGCTGCATGATATTTCTCAAGATTAGTTTCCTTATGGTGACACCAAAGGATCATGCCTGTGTAATGTGTTTTGAAATAGCCATTGTAGCCTCCATCAGCAGCCTGGGTGACAACTAAAGAGGCACAACCAGAAGACAAGACCAGAGCGTTGCTGTCCTATAAGAGGGAGTGCTGAACAAGGACGCTTATATGAGATAGGGAATATGTATGAGTTAAAGACTATGGGGTGGATTTACTGAAGGCCAATAGACTGCACTTTGCAAAGTGCAGTTGCTCCAGAGCTTAGTAAATGAGGTAAAGCTTCAATTTGCAAAGAGTACCCAATCATATGCAAAGGAAATAAAAAAAAACAGCACTTTTGCTTGCACATAATTGGATGATGGAAGTCAACAGAGCTTATGCTCATTTATTAAGCTTTGGAGCAACTGCACTTTGAAAAGTGCACAGTCTATTTGCCTTTAGTAAATCAACCCTGTCATTTTGGCTTGTTAATGTAAAGAGGATGCTTTTCAACTGGCCAACTATATGAGGGGACACATTGCACTGACCACCAATGTACAGTATATCAGCTCTTCCTACTTACCTTTAATGTACAGATATTTACACTGATCTCCAATGTAACTTGGAATTCTACAATGACCTCTAATATAATAACAAGGGTATTTGCTCTGAACACCATTTAACATTGGCATTTAAATTGACCACCAACATTTTGTTAGGGAGTTCTTTCAACTGGCCATCTGGATTTTACTAGGAAAGGCTGTCCTTTGACCATCAAGAGATGAAAAAAAGGTGAATGCATAGACTATCATAGAGCACCAGAAATAGATATAAATAGGTGGCAATAAAGATCACTGGTCACCAGCGGTAAAGCTGCCTAATATCAGGGGTGCAAAATACCAAATACTGGAAAGATTTTGCTGGAAAAGTGAAGCATGAAGTAAGGGGGCATATACTGTAAACATGTTGCTATGGGGCCCAATGATAAGTAATCTCAGTTTCAAATCAGTAAACAATTGCATGTCTATGTCCTATGTATGACGACAAGAAAGCAAGTGAGCAAACAAGCAAACAAGCAAACAAAAAGGGGGTGGGACTTTAGATGAAGCGCATGGTTTGCAACTCGTTAAATTGGTGGATTAATAAAATGTTTATTAAATCATATACAGTGGATAATGTAAATATTGCAAATGTCAGTTTAAAGAACAATTAGACATGGTAATAACACTGGTAACATATAACATTACATGATAAAATTACATAGTCCACTAATAATGTATGAATATATACATATTTTACAAGGTAATGCCTGCATGACCTATGGCCTCAAAGTTCCTGTTTTTAGGGATAAACCATAATCTCCTTATGAGTGGCCCAGAGCCACGAAACACGTCAAGCTATCAGATGCCGTGTTTTGTACCATTTTTTCATATTTTATGGTTTATCCCTCACGACAAGAACATTGAGGCCATAGATCATGCAGGCATTACCTTGTAATATATGTATATATATTCATATGTTATTGGTGGACTATGTCATTTTATCATGCAATGTTATATGTTACCAGTGTTATTACCATGTCTAATTGTTCTTTAAACTGACATTAGCAATATGTACGTTATCCACTGTATATGATTTAATAAACATTTTATTAATCCGCTAATTTATTGATTTGCAAACCATGTGCTTCATCTAAATTCCCACCCCCTTGTTGTTTGCTTGTTTGCTTGCTTGCTTTCTTGTCGTTATATTAATAGGGATGGAAATACAGTCTTATCAGGCCGTGATTTCATTTAAAGTCCCAAAACCCCTCTTTCTCTCGTAATATGTCCTATGTATGACCGATTTTGGGGGAAAACAGATCATTCAGAATAGATTTTCCTGAATGACCATTGCTTTTCCAAGACCTACTGGCGTCAAAGGTATTTACACATCTAGTTGAAAAAGCTGGACCTTCAGCTCATGTCTAATGATAGCCTTTATTAACTCTTACTGAATCTGGGGCTTAAGATATGCTATGTTATAGGGTACATATTTGTGTTAAAGAAATGTTAACTTTGCTTAATTAGTATCATGAAGATTTACCATTTCTCTTGAATTCCTCCAGACATATTGCTGTGCCTAAAGCCTCATAGTTATATGTCTGCAGTGTGAAATCTAAGACACTGCTGCCTCTGACTGCTTGTCTTAAGAGATTTGGAGTGAACTTGGGTGATATCACTATTCACTATTTTTCTTACTTTTTTCTTCTTGTCCCATCTCAGAGGAACTTTATCATGGAGCTGCTCAACTATGCCGTGAGCCACAACTATTTTTGGTTCAACCATCAGTTTTTTCGCCAAGATAGGGGTGTGGCTATGGGGGCGAAATATGCCCCCAGTCTGGCCAATCTTTTTATGGCCAAGTGGGAGGAGGACGTCGTCAAGGCTTGGGACAGACCCCAGGTGGTCCTGTGGGCCAGATATATTGACGACGTCCTCCTCCTATGGGATGGCAGTGAGACAGAGCTTGTGAGCTTTATGGCTTTTCTCAATGAGAATGACAGGGGTATTAAACTGAATTTTGAGACCAGTGTAGTGGAGATCAGTTTCCTTGACCTTAAGATCAGGGTCCAAGATGATAAACTGGTGACGTCCACTCACTTTAAGGCAACCGATAAGAACTCATTTATTCCCCTAGATAGTTGTCATTACGAACCTTGGTTGAGAGCAGTCTCTCTAGGGCAATATACACGCCTTCGGCGTAATTGCACAGAAATCGAGACTTTTGACAACCAAGCAACTATCCTCACTAAGAGGTTCATTGAGAAAGGATACGATCAATGTACATTATCAAGATCGTTGGAAACAGGAGTAAAGACAGATCCTTGTTATTGGGTACAGGCCAACGTCAGGAGGTCAAGGGTGATTTTAACTTACCTTTTATCACCACATTCTCCACCCAACATCGCCAGATCAAGGATCTAATAAAAAAACACTGGCACATCTTGACCACGGACCCAGTCCTCGGTTCAACTCTACCCAAAAACCCTCGGATTGTGTTTAAGGGTGCGTCCACATTGGGGAATAAAATTGCCCCAACAGTACAGGACCCACCCACCATTAATAGATCCTTTTTCTATGATCTTACAGGGTACTATAAATGCAGGAACTGTCAAGTTTGTTCCTTTAATAGCTGTAGGGGAAGGAAAATCTGCCAGTTCATGTCCACTAGCACCTCGCGGACCTATCAGGTTAAACCATTTATAACCTGTACGTCCGAGGGGGTTGTTTACCTTATACAATGCCCCTGCGGATTGCAATATGTGGGCAGAACCAAGAGGGCCCTCAAGGTCAGACTGACTGAACATATTAACAATATCCGCAGGGGTTTTGATAGACATCCTGTGTCAAGACATTTCGACAAAGTACATGGAAGGGACCCCTCCAACACTCTGTATGTTGGGATCGACAAATACAGACCTCATTGGAGAGGGAGCTCTCTCGTAAGGGAAATTTCTAAATGTGAAATGTCTTGGATTTACAGATTAAGAACTTATGCCCCTTTCGGGTTAAACGTGGACACAGACGTAAATGCATTTATCAATAATTCTTAATGCATTTGGCTATCTGTGTCTACGGGGCCAAAGTGTACGTTACACATATTCAATTATCTGTCGTAGATCCTCTGTACGACATTGTTGGTTCTGACTGGCTTTTTCTTTCCCCATTTCCCATACCATATTGTTTTGATCTGTACCAGTCCAGTTCCTACTTTGATTAATTTACTTTCAATTTTTTAATTTTTAATTTTTATTTAGTTTTTGCGTAACTTTTATACTTTGGGTGTTTTATGTTTTGCGACCCCTACAACATCCATTGGATGTTGTTTTACACTAGATGGAAACATCTTGATGGTTTTGTCCGTAACGCAAGAATCTGTAGCGTTTTTGGATATACCCACTAGATGGTGCTACCGAGTAGCGGTGGAGCCACTTAGTAGGAGACCACAATGATTAAATCACTCCACTTCCGTTTTTTTGTAAAACCTAGGTTCAGAGTGGTGAGGAATATATATTATCTACATAGAGTAATTGGATAGAAGTCCTTTGGGGAACCTTTTTCCTCTATAGTCTCAATTTTATCTATTAGACGCCATCCTAATTTGATGACATGACTCTGATGGTTTATTAAATGATATATTCCCCCTAGTGGGCTTTCAGGATTTATCCACTAGATGGCGCTGCTGCATTCATGTGGGATGGTTAGGTTGGAGACTACTATGCACCAATTATCCCACTTCCGGTCTCTAAAGTTCAGACCCAGATAAAGGATGTAGGAATATAAGCACTTACACTCTTATTCCCCTTTAAGGGGTTCGTTTTTGTGTTCCAAATAGGTTTTGCCAGTGCCCATATTAGATAAGCCTAAATCACTAGATTTGGAGTGTTAGTTATCAAGTAGAAGTTTACTATTGTTGGGACACATATGAACTGTCTATTTTAGTTTATTCATTTTATGTCCAGTTTTATATGTGTACTGAGTTTGATATGTATTTGCACGATACCTGTATATGATATGTATTTGCAAAATACCTGTACATGAACATGTTACTCAGATGTATATGTTTTTTACGGACATGTATTGGTCCGTATAGATTGATAGAAACTGACAACCTTTGCTGACTGCTTGTGCTGTGAAGCGCATCCGGATGCCGGAAGTATCTGTGGCGTCTTACACTCTTATTCCCCTTTAAGGGGTTCGTTTTTGTGTTCCAAATAGGTTTTGCCAGTGCCCATATTAGATAAGCCTAAATCACTAGATTTGGAGTGTTAGTTATCAAGTAGAAGTTTACTATTGTTGGGACACATATGAACTGTCTATTTTAGTTTATTCATTTTATGTCCAGTTTTATATGTGTACTGAGTTTGATATGTATTTGCACGATACCTGTATATGATATGTATTTGCAAAATACCTGTACATGAACATGTTACCCAGATGTATATGTTTTTTACGGACATGTATTGGTCTGTATAGATTGATAGAAACTGACAACCTTTGCTGACTGCTTGTGCTGTGAAGCGCATCCGGATGCCGGAAGTATCTGTGGCGTCTTGGGTGACTCGCAGCATGTAGTAATCCATAGCGAGGCTTGGTTTCGCTCTGGGATTATTTAAGGAGGTGACGTAGCGCGCCGCCTGTGCCCCTGGAAGACGTGATGATGTCACGAAACGCGTAGGGCGGAGCCAGACGACACGCTGAGGTCACCCCCAAGCTAATTGTATTCCAGTAGGACGGGTTTGTCCGCGCTCCTGTGGCCAAGGAACCGGACTTTAGGCTTTTTTATCTACTACGCTTTGTAAGTGTGCATTTTGTGGTTTTTAAACTTTGAATAAATTTGTCGGGTTTACACTATGTGAGTTCCCTTCATATATTTTATGGTACCCTTGCCCTGGGTTTCGCTGGTGTGGCTGACGATGAGATGACCTCTAGTGGACGCCGCTAACAGTTTCCATTCTCTGGCTCACAAAGTTATCTGCTTGCTATGATCCTCTGTAGTGGGGGGTCACGGCCATCTGGTAAGGAGTAACCCCTTCCATTCCCGGTGGTGGACCCTCCCTTGCTGTCACGGATTAACACTCATTATCACGTGGACTTGTTTTTTATTTTTATGCTGATGATTTGCAGCCACTAGGATATTTTATTGAAATTTCACTTAATGGGACTTTTTTGATTATAATCACACGCTTTTTATATTCACCTTTATTTATACTTATCATCACTATCTTCTTTCACCGTAGATTTTTATGGTACGTTATATAGGTATTAGCGCAACTCCTTATTTTTTCTATGTTTTATTCACAATTAATGTTTATTGTCGGATTTGCAGCTTTTCAAACGATCTAATTATTCACTTGGTTTTTAGCGCAGTTTTTTCCAATTTTTCCATTCTTACTGGAGGCTCTGACATGAGGAAGCAAACCATGTATTAAATAAGGTGGCCTCCTCCACACAGTGCAAAACAAGATATGGTAAGTTAAAGTGGGGGAATGATCAACTGCAGGAAGACCACAGGCAATACTAGTGACCTATTCTTTGCCCACTACCTGCCTTTTTTGGGGCACAACTTTCAGATTTCAATTCCTCTTTAATTTATACAAACAATACAGTGATATTTGGTTTAGTTAGCTAAAAGGCTTTGAACCTCTGAATTATTAATAGCTGTATTTTATTCTTCAAGATTTACCATAAAAATAGCTTTTACTATAATACAACCAAGTACTTCTAGGGCTTAACATATGTTTCAAAGAGAAAGTAAGACGCCAGAGTCTTTAGGTAAAAAATATGTATATCATATTAAATATGCATCAGGGTATATTCTTCGAAAAGGAGGGTAGCGGTAGGGATTAAAGTAATTCTTAAAAGCTTATTGATGATTAACCAGTTGTAAGAAGTCTGTAAAATACCAGTGATGGGATTAGAGACCAATTAGAAGTCACCAGACAATCAGAAAATGCTGCATATAAAAAAGATTATTTGCTAACCTGCGCTGTGAAGCTGTGAAGTATATGAATAAATAAAGCTTCACTCAAAAACAACTTCAATCAAAACTTTTCATTTTGTGTTTAAATCCATTTTAAAGCAAACTTATGGTCCATGGATGGTAAAATAGAAAAAAAGATACTTATTTTGTGTTGAACCTGCTATAATATTTTTTTTCCAAACTGTGCACTATAACGTGTGGCATGTGAGTTGTATTCTTTTATTTATTACAGGTACTTATATTGCGCTGTCAATTTACGCAGCACTTTACATATTTATTTTACATTGACATCAATTCCTGCCCTCAAGGAACTTACAATCTAAGGTCCATATCTCACATAAACATACTAGGGCCAATTTAGAGAGGAGCCGATTGACTTCACAGCAAGTCTTTGGAGTGCGGAAGGAAACCCGAGTATCTGGAGGAAATCCACACCAGCACAGGGAGAACATGCAGATTCCAAGTGATACGATTTATCACAATTTCCATGCAGAAAATAAGTGAAGTGACTTTTCCGTTTTCCCCCTTAGGTTTATGCACTCACCATAAAGCCCTGCAGGGGTAAAGAGCATGTAGTCAGATATACCACCGATCCTGGTGTTCCAATAATCAGTATGACCTCCTGCTCCGTGGCGTTGCTTGTGCAATAGGATATCTACATGGAATTAATAATAAAAGCGGCACTCATAGCGTAAATCTGATCAAATCAAAATTTATTTGCCAAGAGTAAAAAGTTTTTTCATAAAAAGAAGGGGCTCCAACTACCCCAATTCATAAAAGCATACAGACAATTTCCTGGGTCTGGGCAGCGTGCGTTCCACAGACCACAGCTAGAAAACCGGAAGTTCCAGAAATGACGTTGACGTGTACCAAGTCTTGGCAAATACATTTTGATCTTATCAGATTTACGCTATAAGTGCCCGCTTTTATGATTAATTCCATGTGGATATCCTATTGCACAAGCAACGCAACGGAGCAGGAGGTCATACTGATTATTAAAGCACCAGGATCGGAGGCATATCTGACTACATGCTCTTTACCCCTGCAGGGGTAGGGGGTTCTGGTGAGTGCATAAACCTAAGGGGGAGCACGGAAAAGTAACTTCACTTATTTTCTGCATGGAAATTGTGATAAATCGCATCACTTGGAATCTGCACAAGTCACTTTTGGGAATATGGACTTTTATTGTGGATAATTTTATACTTCAGACGTGGACTCAATATTGACTTAATTTATTACATTTTTTCCACATATACAGTATCTAAACAAAAATGAGTACACCCCTCACATTTTTTAAAATATTTTATTATACCTTTTCATGTTACAGCACTGAAGAAATTACACTTTGCTACAATGTAAAGTAGTGAGTGTACAGTTTGTATAACAGTGTAAATTTGCTGTCCCCTCAAATGAACTCAACACACAGCCATTAATGTCTAAACCACTGGCAACAAAAGTGAGTACACCCCTAAGTGAAAATGTCCAAATTGGGCCCAAAGTGTCAATATTTTGTGTGGCCACCATTATTTTCCAGCACTGCCGTAACCCTCATGGGCATGGGAGCCCTACCCCTAAATGTTTCATCCATTTATAAGGTGAGCCTTTGCTTTTGTTTTGATGTAGAAGACGACTTGTTTTGAAAGGAAGGCATGTTGATGAACTATGTAGAAAACAGGCACATAGCTTAATAAGGGTGGTATCTCCTTGCTTGGGTTTCCTAAACTCAGTAAAAAAAAGCTTGACAAATTTGGGTCAGTCGGATCATGGGTGTCTAGAGTGTCTATAAGTGCTACTGTGGGTTTCCATGCTGTTAAGCCTTGGCACCCAACCTATGGCATGTTGGTTGTAGACTGCCCCTTAGCACTTATTGTGCGCCCTTCAAAACCTTTGCAGATAGTACTCTATGTTTTCCTTATGTGTTTATTCAAGTCAGTGGAGGAAAACTTTTTTTAGACTGGCTTTAAGTAGTTAAATGGTTTGGTTTATTTTTTCAGACTATCTCACTTTTTTGTGACATATATCACTTTTATATTTTCATGTTTTTCCCTCTGGCCTCTTAGAATGGATCTTGCTGTTATTCCGGTAATTTGAGCTGTGAGTGAGCTGTGGGGAGAACCAATGTGGAAGCTTGGATTTGTAAGGGGGTTGTCTCTAGCAGTCTCTAGGGGCTATCTTTGGCAGTCTTGTAATGTGTCTCCAGTCTCTGACCATCTCCAGTATCATGTATGTAGTCTTTGACCATCTCCTGTTGTATGTCTGTCGGTTTTCTGTAGCATTGCATTCTCTAAATAGTAAGCCCTTTGGCATAGCTCCCAACTTTCCTTCATTTTAAAGGACTGTCCTTCTTTTGAAAGTCCCTCTGTCCCTCTTTACTCCTCAGTATTCCCTCTTTTTAGTCTGATATATAGATCTCTATTAAAATAATGCATTATTTAACTAACAAACATGTTATACCACACTTAATCATTCATTATACCTCTAAATTATTACATTTGTTTTTTTAATAACCAAGTACAAAGGTAAAGTAGGGGGTGAAAAAAGCTATTGTCAATTTGACCAATTGTTTTTTACGTATGAATTCTTTATGTGCTCTTTGCCTAAAAAGTTTGTGGTATAAGGTGTCCCTCTTTCTCATTTCATAAAGTTGGAAGGTATACCTTGGGTCAAGTTAAGGACCTTACTTAGGGCATCCTATAGCAACAAAGTGAATCATCAATTTAAAGTTTTGCTCTTATTGAGCCATGGGCATTAATTTGAAGTTGCCTCCTCATATAACAGCTTCCCTTTTTCTAGAAAAAAAAAAAAAATCAACAAGTTCTTCAGCTGTGTCTGATGGAGTTTGTGACCATTCAGCAAAAAGAACATTTGTGAGGTCAGGTACTCTTGAAGGATTAGATGACCTGACGTGCAATCAGTGTTAAATATCATCCCAAGGGTGTTCAGCAGAGTTAAGGTCAGGGTTTGTGCAGGCTTTGTGCGCAGTCATCCTGGAACAGAAAAGAACCTTCCTCAAACTGTGGTAGCAAGGTGGGAAGGGCACAGTTGTCTAAAATACCAGTGATGCTGGCTCCCTCCTTTCCTCTCCATGTGGGGGATGTTTCAGAATGGAGAGTGGGGGAAAGGGCTGGTAATTATGTCATTTACCAACCCCTTCCTTTTCTAAATGAACGCAGTGAACACACTCACTCACTGTGTTCATTCATAACTGAAGCATAGTAAACTGTTTACTATGCTTCAGTTTGTGAATAAACAGGAAGCCGCTCAGCACAGAGCACTATCCTGTCTCTCATGAATCTGAGGCTGCAGAGAAAGGCATGTGTGTTTGAGCTTTGGGGTGCACATCCTAATGCAATAAGCTGCACACGCCTATGCTTTATACAGTATGCTATATCAGTAACACCTGAACTCTCATATGTAGTGGACACATTGTGAACGGTCAGTGCCCTATACTACAGTTTCACATTTTAGCACCTCCCTGCTTTTGTCCTTAAGGCTGCTTTCACACTGAAAGCGCTGGCCATTACCAGAAAAGCGTTGCTCGTTTTAGCAGCGCTTTACCGCTGTTTAAGCGGCACTTCTGCAACGCTTTTTGGCCGCTAGCGGGGTGCTTTTAACCCCAAAAAAGGGGTTAAAACTCTCGTGTTGCGGCTCTTCCAATTCACTTTTCAGGTACTTCGGAAGCACTTGCTATTCATTGCATAGTATATAGTGCTCCCAAACCTCCCCAAAGGTGCTGCTTGCAGGACTTCTCCGAACATCCTGCAAGCGCACCACCCGCGTGTGAAAGGACCCCTTGTAATGAATGGGAGGCAGTTTTCAGGCACTTTACAGGTGCTATTTCTAGCGCTAAAATGCCTGAAAAACGCCTCAGTGTGAAAGGGGCCTAAATGTGCCTAAAAGTAAATATATACATTGCGGGCTGGAAGAAAGGGGTATTTCAGTATTTCTATGACCAAGGTCTTCACACCACAGAATGGGAGCTATACTAGGGTCGTAATACAGGCATACCCCACTTTTAACTGCACAATGGGGTTTATTTACTAAGGCTACAAAGTGCAAAATCAGGCTCACTTCTACATAGAAACCAATGAGCTTCTAACCCCAGATTGTTCAATTAAGCTTTGATAATAAAACCTGGAAGCTCATTGGTTTCTATGCAGAAGTGAGCCTGATTTTGCACTTTCCAGCTTTAGTAAATAAACCCCATTGCGTACTTAAAAGTGGGGTATGCCTGTATAGTGTTAATGATTGTCAATATTTGTATATACTCTACTGAGTGCTGCATTATATCAATATGATATAAATAACATTCTTATTAAGTGCCACCACCTAATGAAAAACTCGCTTACCAGATGGTATGCTCCAATCCCTTGATGCCGTGAATCTCCCATGGGCCTCAGTTACTTAAGTAAAAACATCAGATAAGCATATAAAACATTGGTTTGTTCTCACAGACTCGGCTCATCCCCTCTATTCGCGATTCACGGCATCAAGGGATTGGAGCATACAGATAATCTATTTGGTCGTTCCTCTCGCTCAAGCAAAGGCCTTGGCTGGGCTATAGCCATCCGCTTGCTTCCGCTTGCCATCTGGTAAGCGAGTTTTTCATTAGGTGGTGGCACTTAATAAGGATCTAGCTCACCTGGGTGTTCTTTGTGGATTTGTTTGAACTGCAATTCACTACCATGGAAAATACAAGCCATTGGTGGCCTCTATATAGCGCAGCTTCTCTTTCCCATTCTATTTTGTGTATCTTGTTATATGTTGCTGCTCTTTAGACTTTGATGATTTTCATTATTTCTTTGAATATTTAAATCAATACTGTTATATAGATCTAGCGCATTTTTTTCCTTTTTAAATAAAATTCTTGGCATGAACAATTATACCTGTAAATGATACAGTTATACAGACCAGTATGTTTAGTAGCATCTACCAGAAAACATTCTGTTCTCAGAAATTTGCTCATACCTAAGAAGAAATCAAACGGCTGCATGAAGATTTGTGTTACAAATGGACCCTCCTAACTAAGGTATCTACAATGGAGCATAATTCAGTGGAACCTTTCCAGTTTCAGCTGTAAAGGAGCCAAACGAGTTGGAATGTCTATATGGCTCAATAATAGTTGGCTCCAAGATGTAACGCTATTTATTAATGTATGTTAACAGTTTTTTTTTTTTTTTAATGTGCTTCCATCAATATTTGTTAAATATGTATGTACATGTGGGTTAAAATATTAGCTTGTTATGTATAATGTGAATGTTGTGCTTTTTTTCTCTTAATACAATGCTACAATTGCTGTGTTTTACTGTTACCCTTAATGTGATTGTAAGGGTACGTTTTTTTTTTTTTTAAATTTAAAATAACAAACATATCATATGTACCTCCACTGTGCAGCTCGTTTTGCACAGATTGGCCCCGAACCTGCTCTTCTGGGATCCCCTGGCAGCTCTCGCGGCTCCTCCCTGCATGAGATAACTCCCTAAGGGAAGCGCTTACCTGAGGGGGTTACCTTGCGGGCACGCTCCCGAGTCCATCATTCGGCGTCCATAGCCATCGAATGTATGACTCAGCCCTGCCCCCCGGCGCCCGCATCAATGGATTTGATTGACAGCAGCTGGAGCCAATGGCTGCGCTGCTATCAATCTATCCAATCAGGACAGGAGACACTGGCCGGAGCTGGTGTGTTCGTTCCCGTCATGGATGTCATGGGAACTGCATAACTGCAACAATAAAGTCTGGATCCGCCAGGTGCCTGGACTGACACCCGGCTCAGCCTCTCAGCGAGCTGCTGAGAGCCTGAGCCTGCCGCCCCCTCTATAGCCCAGCATTCCAATGACCGAGGAGGGGGCAGAGCAGAGAGCTGTGACTGACAGTTTACAGCTCTCTGTTCTCATGGAGCTCTGAAAAACAAGTAATTGGCGATGCTTGATCGCTCAGTGCAGAGGCGCCGGGAGAAAGATGCAGCATCGGACCGATGCTGCATCCACCGAGGTAAAAGTGATTCTAAAAAAAAAAAAATTCTTTACTTTTAAGTTAGTTTAACCACTTAAGGACCAGAAGGATTTACCCCCCTAATAACCAGGCCATTTTTTGCGATACGGCACTGCGTCACTTTAACTGACAATTGCACGGTTGTGCGACATTGTACTCAAACAAAACTTAGGTCCTTTTTTCCCTCAAATAGAGCCTTCTTTTGGTGGTATTTGATCACCTCTGCGGTTTTTATTTTTTGCGCTATAAACAAAAAAAAGCGACAATTATGAAAAGAAGCAACATTTTTTACTTTTTGCTCTAATAAATATCCCCCCCAAAAAAAATTATAAAAAAACTATTTTTTTCCTCAGTTCAGGCCGATATATATTCTTCTACATATGTTTGTTAAAAAAATATTGCAATAAGCTATATTGATTGGTTTGCGCAAAAGTTATAGCATCTACAAAATAGGGAATAGGTTTATGGCATTTTTATCATTTTAATTTTTCTTTACTAGTAATGGCGGTGATCTGCGATTTTTAGCGGGACTGCGACATTGCGGAGGACAGATCGGACACTTTTGACACTTTTTTGGGACCATTGACATTTATACAGTGATCAGAGCTAAAAATAGCCACTGATTACTGTATAAATGTCACTGGTAGGGAAGGGGTTAACACTAGGGGGCGATGAAGGGGTTAACTGTGTTACCTAGGGAGTGTTTCTAACTGTGGGGGGATGGGACTGCCTGGGGAAGGAGACTGATCTCTGCTCCTAAACAGTACGAACAGGAGATCTGTCTCTCCTCCTCTGACAGAACGGGGAAATTAGTAAAGATATACCAATATGCAAATCTTGCACCCAAAAAATTCTTACATCTGAAAGCTGTAAATAAAGATCCTGGATATTCAAGCATTAGAATAAAGTGTACCTCCCATTTGCGAAGTACAGCTCATTACAGCATGGCATCTGCCAAAAACAGGTTACGGAGCAGGCCCTCCACCAGCAAACTACAACCCAGAGAGCCAGAGTGTACCAACTGAAGTGGATATTTTCTACCAAATGTGTTGATGAAGATTATCTGTAAAAACTAAATATACTGTGTACACACCTAGACAATATGGTCAATATATGCTTGTCTATATGTATGTCTATGTTTATATGATGTGTGCATATTTATAAAGGATTTGAATGTATTAATAAACAATTTTTGATATATTTTATCATCTCTAGTGGTGATTTTACCTCAACTGCTATAATATAGTCCTAATATATACATTTGATTCTTTGCTTGTTTCAAACATAATAATAATATGTAAATAGGCTTACACAAGATAGTTCATCATGGGGAAAATTATATGGCTAACGTAACCCTGTTATAGGGGGGTCATATGAAGTTGCCCTCTCCACTCCGGCTATGGCACTAACCTGCAGGTAACCAAATGAGCCAGAGCCTTCGCTAAAGGAAGAGTGGACTATGAATTTATCATTGGCAGTGCCTCCACCTAGAACAGGGCTCCAGTGTATGTAGAGATGATCCCTTTCTAGGACAATAACTAACTCACCCAAAATAACTGACAGCAGTAGTCCTAATCACCCCTTTCCTGCCCAGGCCAATTTTCAGCTTTCAGCGCTGTCACACTTTGAATGACAATTGCGCGGTCATACAACACTGTACCCACATTACATTTTTAGCATTTTTTTTTAGGCAGATAGAGCTTATTTTGGTGGTATTTATTTACCACTAGGTTTTTTAATCTTTTGCTAAGCAAACGAAAAACGACCTAACATTTAGAAAAAAAAAGTTTTTTTTAGTTTCTGTTATCTAGAATTTTGCAAATAAGTAATTTTTCTTCTTCACTGATGTGCACTGATGAGGCTGCACTGATGGGCACTGATAAGGCTGCAGTGATGGGCACTGATGAGGCTGCACTGATGGGCACTGATAAGGCTGCAGTGATGGGCACTGATGAGGCTGCATTGACGAGGCTGCACTGATGAGGCGGCACTGATGGGCACTGATAAGCTGCACTGATAAGGAGGCACTGATAAGGCTGCACTGATGGGCACTGATAGGTGGCACTAGTGGGCACTGATAAGCTGCACTGATCTGCACTGATCATCAAGGCACTGCTGTTTATCGGTTTTCCTTTCCTCACACAGAGACAGCGTGATTGGACACAGCTGATCACATGGTAAAGAGTCGCTGTGATTGGCCCTTTAACACGATCTGTGATCAGCTGTGTCCCAAGGACACATCGTTTACAGAGCACACCCAAGCTGGGCTTTAGCTGTCTTTCAGCTATATCCTGCATGCTGCATTTTTGCCGCAAGTTTAGTGTGGTAAAAAACGCACCTCCCCATTGAAGTGAATGTAAAATGCATCTAAAATGCACCTACGGTTGTGTTTTGGTTGGTTTCTTTTTTTTTACAGGTGCAAAATCCACTAGAAACACAGCAAACATGTAGCAAAAACACATATGCATTTTTACCGCATTTTTGCAACGAAGCAGTGTGAAAGCGGCCTATGCCTATTGTGCCTAATGCCGCGTACACACGGTCGGACTTTACGGCAGACTTTACCCGGCGGACTTTTCGACGTACTTTATGACGGACTTTCTGAATGAACGGACTTGCCTACACACAGTCCACCAAAGTCTGTCGAATTCGTACGTGATGACGTACGACCGGACTAAAACAAGGAAGTTCATAGCCAGTAGCCAATAGCTGCCCTAGCGTGGCTTTTTGTCCGTCGAACTAGCATACAGACGAGCAGACTTTTCGACCGGACTCGATTTCGATGGATTAATTTAAAACATGTTTCAAATCTAAGTCCATCCAACTTTTTAGAAAACAAAGTCCACTGGAGCCTACACACGATCGAATTATCTGACAAAATCCAGTCTGCCGGGCAAAGTCTGCCGTAAAGTCCGCTCCTGTGTACGCGGCATAACAGTAAATCCAGCCTCCTTTAAATGTGATATGTTCACAGTGACTGATAGAGTTCCTCCATAGCGGTTTTTTTTTTTTTTTTTATGATAAAAGATTTTCCTGGTTTTCATAGGAGATAAAACGCCATCCTCTTTAAATAGGAACTTTATTAGATTTAAAACACTAAAAATATCCCCTTAAACTGTTATTGTTCATCAAAGTGTACAGTTTTCTGCTTGACACACACTATATCATTAAATTCCCAGAGGTCATGCTCTATATTCAGTGTTTTGTTGAATAATATTCTTTAGGGGTAGAATGTTCTACATTTGATACAATGCATCATGTTTGAAGGTATAACACACTCTGGCAGTTTTCCTCGAGGTAACATTGACTTTGGCACAGTATGCTTAGCTTACTTCTTTTGCTGTTACATATTTATGCTGTTTACTGAAGCTGTTGCGGGACCAGAATACCATTTTTGCATTCTACATTTCAAATATTTGAGATTGTGGGGGTTATTTACGAAAGGCAAATCCACTTTGCACTACAAGTGCAAACTACAAGTGCAAAATGTACTTGAAATTGCACTGAAAGTGCACTTGGAAGTTCAGTCCCTGTAAATCTGAGGGGTAGATCTGAAATGAGGGGAAGCTCTGCTGATTTTATCATCCAATCATGTGCAAGCTAAAATGCTGTTTTTTATTTTCCTTGCATGTCCCCCTCAGATCTACAGCGACTTTACTTCCAAGTGGACTTTCAGTGCAATTTCAAGTGCACTTTGCACTTGTAGTTTGCACTTGTAGTGCAAAGTGGATTTGCCTTTAGTAAATAACTTCCTATGTGACGTATGGTTTCTGGTAGTTACGGAAGATCAACCCATGGTGAACATCATTGATCAATGTTTCTGAGGGCAGTATTAGTCACAACTATGTAATTATGTGCTATGTAAGATTTAAATCATTATTATTTTTTACAATTGCATGTAAAAAATGTACATGACTGTTAAGAAGCATAGGTATAGAGCCATTAACACAAATTATGATGTATATAGCCATGCCCAAACATGACACAAAGACAGGCGAAGGAGGAACTAAACGCTAAAGCTCCATACACATTATCAGTTTTTCTGCTGATTTTTGTCTTCAGATTTACCAAAACCATGTAGTGCAAGGGCCTGACTGATTGCATACAAATTGAAACTCCTAAGGTTTGACCTCATATTAAATGGTTTTGGTAAATCTGAAGGAAAGAATCAGCAGAAAATCTGAAAGTGTGTGGTGTGTATTAAGGCTGTGTCTGGAAAAAAAAGCAGGCAGAAGGAAAAAAGGACTAGCCATCAGTATTATCTGTGGTCACCCTGTAGGCAGGTGGAAGAGAGACAGTTGGAAGAGAGAGTCCCCTTTTAACCTCAGGACATCCCCTTTGTATGTAGGCTGGTAGCCATTGCCCTGCCCTCTACCTTTATATGTGGGTGCCCTGCTGGCCCACTCGAAATCTGCTCTGCAGCCTGGCAGCCTGTCCCCAGCTCTGGGTGCCTGCTCTTCTCTCTCTCTCCCATACACAGCCCACTCCTGGCTCTCCTTGTAGTATCAACCAGCTCTCCTTCCTCTCTCATGTCCCTGGCCGCTTTATTCCGAGTTGCCTTTCTTCTCCAGGCTCATGGGTAGCTCTTCCTTCTTCCTCTATGCACTGGTGGTGGGGGTTAAAGCCCGGGATAATGATGCAACCAGTCTGCATCCTCATTCTTTCACTTTCCTCTGCTACTCTATCTAATCAAACAGCAGGTGGCAGCGGAATGAGCTAGGGCATGACCGTAAGAAGGGCCAGGCTCTGTGCCTCCCGCAGCTTGAAGTGGCTGTCAGCCAGGGCTGTACACATCTGAATCAAAATAAAGCTACGTTAGCTTTACTCCACCAGACAAATGCTCCGTTATATTGTTGTATTTATTACCTAGTCAAATTGTATCAAAGGATTACTGAACATTTGACAAACAGCAAAATGTGACCACTATAGAGAAATTACTCCCCCTGGGTAACCACTGGATTATTTTAAAATGGATAAACAGAGAAGCATAAACAACATTTGTCATTCAATTGGCTGGAAAATTCTACCTATCAATTTCAGCTTTAAAACTGCAGTGAAAGATGATTTTTTTCAGTCTTCACTACTATTACGATTGACAAAAAAATGAATGTTGTTGATAAAGTTTTCTAGTAAAAAAGACACATACTGTATGTATTGCAAAATGCACGTACTTGCATATTGCTAATGCACAATGCATATTGCTAATAAATCAATATTTGTACGTATCTTAGCACTGATATAATTATGTATTAGGTGTTGGGTCTGTTGTGCTATAATTCTTTTCCTATATCTTTAGGGGGCAACAAAGACATATCTTCTTTCAGATACACTTATCATCAAAGTGGTTTAGTAAATTTACAGGTCTGCAATAATAAATTCCTGGCATATCACAATATACAGCAAATGCATAATATTTTAGAAACGCTCTTCCTTGTATTATTAAGTATTCAAACAAGTGGTTACTGCCCCCACCTGTAACTGGTCACTGCAGCAAGGACCATTGGAAACGCAAAGCATATGAAAAAAACAAAGAGATTTCCAAGCTTAACTTACCGACCAGTCTGCAACCAACCAAATTGACCTGTCCAACAGTATGCGTTAAAAACAGGTTTTAGTTGCACACATTTGCAAATACATGTGTAAGCCACAGAGCCCCGGCAAGGCACCCCATTTTCTGTGAACCTCTTATTAAAAAGCAATCCTTGACCACCAGTCACACGATAAAGGACTTTCTCTTCTGCTTTACATTTGATATTGCTTGGAGTATGAATGGTGTGTATTAGGAGTGGCATTTACAGTACTTGACCTGTGTTGTGCTACGAGAGATTAGCCGTATATGAACAAAGCACTCATTCTCCTTTGTACTAAACGTATGCCTCATACACACGATCGGATTTTCTGACAACAAATGTTGGATGTGAGCTTGTTGGCTGAAAGTCTGACTGTGTGTATGCCCCATCGAACATTTGTTGTTGGACTTTTCTCAAATTTTCCGCCAACAAAACTTTGTTGTCGGAATTTCCGATCGTGTGTACGGGGCATAAGAAGTCACATCTGTTCAGTGAGTTGGGCCCCATAGGAGGGCTGCCATCCTTTTAGGAGGTGGAGTGGATACACACCTTTTGAGTGAGAAGTGTTTATTTGTTTCACACAGATTGGCGTAGACTGGCAGCATTAGAGTTGGTGTAAATTCAGGGGACTGTATTGATTATAGTGGATTATATTATTTGCATTTTTCACTTTACGTTATTTATAAGATTGTTTTATATATATTGTTTTAATTTATTATCTTATAGCGCTATAGTTAATCGTTTATTCTCGGTCATCGTTTGGGGTATATCTACAGCAGTGTAAATTCAGGGGACTGTATTGATTATAGTGGATTACTGTACAGGCAATCCCTGAGTTACGAACACCCGAGTTACGAACGACTCCTACTTGCAAACGGCCTCAAATGCCGGCCACTTGTGCTCCACGATGGTCCTGGATACCTCCGGACACATCCCATACTGCAGTACTACATGTACTGCATGGCCAGAAGAGCCCCAGATAACATAACAAGCGCCCTGAACATCCCACATCCATGCACAGGCGGACGTTACACTTACGAATGCAGTGTTCTGACCGGAAGTTACACTTACAAATGCAGTGTTGTGACTTACGAACAACTTCAACTTACGAACAAACCTATAGTCCCTATTGTGTTCGTAACTCGGGGACTTCCTGTATATTGTTTGCACTTTGCAATTTATGTTATTTATAAGATTGTTTTTTATATTTTTTTATGTTTACTGATTTGTAGCGCTATATTTATTAATTTATTCTCTGTCATCCTTTGGTGTATATCTACAGCAGACTGGGATTGGGAGTATATACAATATATGGCACATAGGATTGCTCTGTAGTGTTGTGTGTATATATAGGGTTTGTATTGTCAGGAGTCAGGACAGTATAGTGATGTTTAGCATGCATGAACCTAACATGGAAAAATAAACTTGATGCTAGGTCCACTATAACTAGCGTAGTCAATTTTACAACATACAGATGGTTGGTATAAGTACAGTTACATCCCTCGGGTTATAAAACAAAAATCATTAACTATTAACCTAAATGTGGCAATATCAACGAAAAATGAACACTAGGCAATAAATGAATTGCTAATATAAGCCAGGAAACTTTGCAGATCCGATAAAGTCAGGGAGTACCAGCAGACCTTTAATTTGAGTTTTATATAACCCAATGCTGCCAGAATTAACAGGATTTTCAAAACAGTTCTAGCTGGGACCACAGCCTTTTTCTCAAGATTCATTGCTGCAGCTTCTACCTCTGAGAGCTCCAGAGGGTGGTGTTTGGAACCCAGGGACTTGTGGTCTGCACTTTCATAGGCTCAAATTCAGGTTCTATCAGAAAAGAAACATGTAGCATACAGCATATGTAGGGATGATAGATGGGCAGCCAGAACCATACAAATGCTCAGGTAAAAGTTAGAGCAGCTCAGGAGTTAGGCCTAAACTTTTCAAGAAAAATATGCTGCTGCCAAGGAATCCAGCCAGTATGCAAAATGTTCTACCTTCTGTTTTCAATTGCCTGGCCCCCTCACAATGATAGCCCAATTGTGAGATGCAGAATCTATAGCAGGGGTATACAAACTTAAGCCCGGTACACACAATTTTTTTTTTTTCATTTAACCCAGTGGGCTGAACGGAAAAAAAAAACCTGACAGATTGCTGTACTAACATTGGATGTGTTAGTACAGCAATCTCCCCTGCTATGCTATTGTGTTCTGAAATAGGGACTGCCCCAACCCCCCACCCCCCTCACCCAGGACACACTGGTCAGGCCGATTTTTGGCTTGTGTGTAGTACCCAGCATTAGAGAGGTGGAGATTGTACATGGACAACATGGAAGAGATCAATGATCGAAGCCTCTGACCAGGCACCCCCAGTATGTTTCCCTTTTCCCCCTCCCCCCCTGAGTACCTCTTTTCCACATTTGCCTTTATTACTTCTTTGTTTACAACCTTTTTCCAGCAGTTTTTGGTCTGGTCAGGGGATGCCACATGTCACTATCCTCCAGTGAGGACCAGGTCCTGAATGCTGCAGCATTTTCCTGTGAGTTGAGTTAATGACATGCCCCAAATGGGGTTAATGATGCTGGCCATCATTCAACCTGAAAGAGGACCAGCACTGGATGTCAGAGCAGGAATGGTGTAGGTATATTAGCAAAAGCTTTTTTTTTCTTAACTAGTCTAGGGAATTGCTTTAAAAATAAATGTAATGGTGCTGGGCTTAACTCCTTTTAGAGTGAAACACCTCAAGGCTAGGGATGAGCCGAACACCCCCCGGTTCGGTTCGCACCAGAACCCGCGAACGGACCGAAAGTTCGCACGAACATTAGAACCCCATTGACGTCTATGGGACTCGAACGTTCGAAATCAAAAGTGCTCATTTTAAAGGCTAATTTGCATGGTATTGTCCTAAAAAGGGTTTGGGGACCCGGGTCCTACCCCAGGGGACATGTATCAATGCAAAAAAAACTTTTAAAAACGGCCGTTTTTTCGGGAGCAGTGATTTTAATGATGCTTAAAGTAAAAAAAAAAAAAGTGAAATATTCCTTTAAATATCGTACCTGGGGGGTGTCTATAGTATGCCTGTAAAGTGACGCGTGTTTCCCATGTTTAGAACAGTCCCTGCACCAAATGTCATTTTTAAAGGAAAAAATCTCATTTAAAACTGCTTGCGGGTTTAATGTCATGTCGGGTCATGGCAATATGGATGAAAATCAGTGAGACAAACGGCATGGGTACCCCCCAGTCCATTACCAGGCCCTTTGGGTCTTGTATGGATATTAAGGGGAACCCCGCACCCAAATTAAAATAAGGAAAGGTGTGGGGCCACCAGGCCCTATATACTCTGAACAGCAGTATACAGGCGGTGCAAACAAGACAGGGACTGTAGGTTTGTTGTTAAGTAGAATCTGTTTGTAATTTTGAACATTTTTAACGTGTTTAGCTCCAGCCAAAAAATCTTTTCTAAGCTTTTTGGAAAACATAGGGAAGGGTTATCACCCCTGTGACATTTGTTTTGCTGTCTTTCCTCCTCTTCAGAAGATTTCACCTCACTTTTTTGTCCCAATGAAAAATGTTTTTTGAAAATTTGGGTTTTTTTGTGGAACAAGGATTGGAAAGCATCAGTGGAAAGGAGAAATTGTTTTCCCATATTAACTCTTACAGGAGAGAATTTCCCTTCCTAGGGGTAGATTTCATCTCACTTCCTGTTGTCTCCTTCCGTTTGCAAGTAGGAGTCGTTTGTAAGTTAGATGTTTGAAAGTAGGGTCCTGCCCTATATACTCAGCAGAAATTTGGGCCTTAGGTGTTGCTGTGGCCACAACACTGTAAGCCCTCACAGGGCCCTGCTGTGAAATATTAGATCAAGAATTGTAATTACATGCCCCTGTTGAACAGGAGCTGAAAAATTAGGCCTTAGGCACTGGTGCTGGTGCCACAACACTGCAACCCCTCACAGACACTCTAGTTGGAACGCAGGAACGAGCCCTGCTGCAAAGTATTGCATCAAAAATTGTAATTACACGCCCCTGTTAGACAGGGGCAGAAAAATTGGGCCTTAGGCACTGGTGCTGGTGCCACAACACTGCAACCCCTCACAGACACTCTAGTTGGAACGCAGGAACGAGCCCTGCTGCAAAGTATTGCATCAAAAATTGTAATTACACGCCCCTGTTAGACAGGGGCAGAAAAATTGGGCCCTAGGCACTGGTGCTGGTGCCACAACACTGCAACCCCTCACAGACACTCTAGTTGGAATGCAGGAACGAGCCCTGCTGCAAAGTATTACATCAAAAATTGTAATTACACGCCCCTGTTAAACAGGGGCTGAAAAATTGTGCCTTAGGCACTGGTGGTGGCGCCCAGAACCAAAAATGTTCTTACAAGCTATCAGCGTGATGATTGAGGAGGAAGAGGATAATTACTCAGGGATAGTCACTCAGCATCAGCATAGGCAGTCTTTGAAGGGATCTGAGATTTCAAAAAAAATTATTCGGTTACATCAGCATCAGGTGCTTGGTAGCTGGTGGTGATCCAAGACTCATTCATTTTTATGAAGGTCAGCCGATCGACCGAGTCGGTGGACAGACGCACCCTGTGATCGGTTACCACGCCTCCAGCAGCACTGAATGTGCGTTCCGAAAGAACGCTGGATGCAGGACAGGCCAGTAGCTCAATTGCATACTGTGCAAGCTCTGGCCAGTGATCCATCCTCAAGACCCAGTAACCCAGAGGATTTTCGGTGGGAAAGGTGTCCAAGTCTGATCTTGCCCCTAGGTATTCCTGCACCATGTAAAACAGACGCTGGCGATGGTTGCTGGAACCGATCATACCTTGGGGCTGCGGACCAAAAAATTGTCTGAACGCATCGGTCAGACGGCCACCTTCTCCACCGCTCCTTCTTTGACTGACCGAAGCCTCAGCAACACGTTGTCCAGAAACAGGAGTTTGTAACCTCCCAGTCTCTGGGAACGCGTTGCACAGACCTTTCTGCAAGGCCTCCCGAAGATGTTTCATCCTCTGCTCCCTCTGCGATGGCAAGATAAGGTCCGCAACCTTACCCTTGTAACGTGGATCAAGGAGGGTTGCCAGCCAGTATTGGTCCTTCTCCTTGATACCACGAATACGAGGATCCTTACGCAGGCTTTGCAGGATCAGGGAGGCCATGCAGCGTAGGTTTGCTGAGGCATTCGGTCCGGAGTCCTCTGGGTCACTAAGAACGACATGGTCCGCAGCCACCTCCTCCCAGCCACGTACAAGTCCATGTGTTTCTTGGGACTGATCCCTTAAAGACTGCTGCTGATGCTGAGTGCCAGGCTCCACCTCCATACTGACACAATCTTCCTCCTCCTCCTCTTCCTCCTCGTCCTCTTCCTGTGTGATCGGCGGGCACGCAGGAACACTGTCTGGATAAAGGGGGCCTTGAGAGCTAAGGAAGTCCTCCTCTTCCTGCCTCTGTTCTGCCTCAAGTGCCCTGTCCATTATTCCACGCAGCGTGTGCTCCAACAGGTGGACAAGGGGGACAGTGTCACTGATGCATGCACTGTCACTGCTCACCATCCTCGTGGCCTCCTCGAATGGTGACAGGACAGTGCATGCATCCCTGATCATGGCCCACTGGCGTGGGGAAAAAAAACCAAGCTCCCCTGACCCTGTCCTGGTGCCATAGTCGCACAGGTACTCATTGATGGCCCTCTGCTGCGTGTGCAGCCGCTGCAGCATGGCCAACGTTGAGTTCCACCTGGTGGGCATGTCACAGATTAGGCGGTTCTTGGGCAGGTTAAACTCCTTTTGGAGGTCCGTCAGCCGAGCACTGGCATTATATGACCGGCGGAAATGCACACAGACTTTCCTGGCCTGCCTCAGGACATCCTGTAAGCCCGGGTACCTGCCCAAGAACCGCTGCACCACCAAGTTAAGGACGTGAGCCAAACAGGGCACATGGGTCATTTGTCCCTGTCGGAGGGCAGAGAGGAGGTTGGTGCCATTGTCGCAAACCACCATTCCTGCCTTAAGTTGGCGTGGCGTCAACCACCTCTGAACCTGCCCCTGCAGAGCTGACAGAACCTCTGCCCCAGTGTGGCTCCTGTCCCCCAAGCACACCAGCTCAAGCACCGCATGGCATCTTTTGGCCTGCGTACTTGCGTAGCCCCTTGAACGCCTACGGAGCACCGCTGGTTCCGAGGAAGAGGCCATGGAGGAAGAAGAAGAGGAGGGGGTGGAGGAGAGAGGTGTGTCACAATCAGCATTTTGGAGGCGTGGTGGCGGAACAACCTCCAACACTACTGCACCTTGTCCTGCATCCTTCCCAGCTGCCAGCAGAGTCACCCAATGCGCCGTGAAACTTAGGTAACGTCCCTGTCCATGCCTGCTGGACCATGAGTCAGCGGTAATATGCACCTTACCGCTGACCGCCCTGTCCAGCGAGGCATGGACATTGCCTTCCACATGCCGGTAGAGAGCCGGAATCGCCTTCTGTGAGAAAAAGTGGCGTTTGGGTACCTGCCACTGAGGAACCGCACATTCCACAAACTCACGGAAGGGGGCAGAGTCTACCAACTGAAAAGGCAGCAGTTGAAGTGCTAGCAATTTTGCCAAGCTAGCATTCAACCGCTGGGCATGTGGATGGCTGGGAGCAAACTTCTTTCGGCGGTGCAGCAGCTGGGGCAGGGAAATTTGCCTGGTACAATCTGACGTCTGTGTACCAAAAGCAGATTGCCCACAAGTACTTGGCTGTGACACACCTAATTCTACACCTTCATTCCTCTCACTGCAGGTCTCAGAGAGGACTCAAGGTCTAGTGGGGTTGGAAATCTCAGCTGATGAGGAGCAAGGAGAGATCCTCTTTGTTCTTTGGTGTGGGTCTTTTAGATACGCTTGCCAACGAACTGCATGGCAGGTCAACATATGTCTGGTCAAGCATGTGGTACCCAAGCGGGAGATGTTTTGGCCACGCGAGATACGCTTGAGACATATGTTGCAAATAGCAGCGGTGCGATCTGATGCACTCGTCTCAAAAAAGGCCCACACCAAAGAACTTTTTGAATAACGCGCAGAGACTGCAGCGCCCTGCACATGTGGAGCTTTGGGGTGTGATGCAGTCAATGTGCTGCCCTTAGGCTGGCCCCTGGAGGGCATCCTGCCTCGTTGGTGATGTGCCGCCGCCTCCTCCTCCTCCTCCTCCTCCTCCTCCTCCTCCTCCTCCTCCTCCTCTCTCCTATCAGGCACCCACGTTGAGTCAGTGACCTCATCATCCCCTCCCTCCTCATCACTGGAGCAAACCTGGCAGTATGCTGCAGCAGGGGGAGCATGACTGCCAGATTGCTGTCCTTCTTGGGCACCCCCTCTGTCCGTGCTCATGTTACTGCCTTCATCGAGCTCAGTATCGTCATCAGAGCCTTCCAAACGCTGGGCATCCTCCTGGAGCATATACCCAACACTGTGGTCAAACAGTTTGAGGGAATCCTCATGAGGACATGGTGGAGCTAGGGAAGGAGTCACTGATGACATTGAGCTGAGGGAAGAGGCCGCTGCTTTGCCAGACAAAGCACCCTGGGCATGGGTGAGAGAGGATGAGGAGGATGAGGACGGCTTGGTCATCCACTCGACCAAGTCTTCCGCATGTTGCGGCTCAACACGGCCAGCTGCCGAAAAAAAGGCCAAGCGTGTCCCATGGCCACGTGCTGATGAGGATGCACCGTCTCCACGACCAGCACTAGACACAGAGCCTGCTTGCCCTCTCTTATTGGCTTGTGACTGTCTGCCTCTCCTTCTTGGCCTTCCAGACATACTAATGGCCTGTAGCTGCACTAAGCTGGGATAGAACACCTGTAATTTTCTTCAAGTAGCTTTATATACTGTAACCAGACAAGCCTGCCTGTCAGTAGGAAGATAACAGGAACGGATCTAGCTGAACACTGTGAGCAGGACGCACTGTACTAAATGTAAATAGTCTAGCTGCCTGACCGTGGTACTAATAGGATCAAATAGAACACCTGTAATTTTCTTCAGGTAGCTTTATATACTGTAACCAGACAAGCCTGCCTGTCAGTAGGAAGATAACAGGAACGGATCTAGCTGAACACTGTGAGCAGGATGCACTGTACTAAATGTAAATAGTCTAGCTGCCTGACCGTGGTACTAATAGGATCAAATAGAACACCTGTAATTTTCTTCAAGTAGCTTTATATACTGTAACCAGACAAGCCTGCCTGTCAGTAGGAAGATAACAGGAACGGATCTAGCTGAACACTGTGAGCAGGACGCACTGTACTAAATGTAAATAGTCTAGTTGCCTGACCGTGGTACTAATAGGATCAAATAGAACACCTGTAATTTTCTTCAGGTAGCTTTATATACTGTAACCAGACAAGCCTGCCTGTCAGTAGGAAGATAACAGGAACGGATCTAGCTGAACACTGTGAGCAGGACGCACTGCACTAAATGTAAATAGTCTAGAAGATAACAGGAACGGATCTAGCTGAACACTGTGAGCAGGACGCACTGCACTAAATGTAAATAGTCTAGAAGATAACAGGAATGGATCTAGCTGAACACTGTGAGCAGGACGCACTGCACTAAATGTAAATAGTCTAGCTGCCTGACCGTGGTACTAATAGGATCAAATAGAACACCTGTAATTTTCTTCAGGTAGCTTTATATACTGTAACCAGACAAGCCTGCCTGTCAGTAGGAAGATAACAGGAACGGATCTAGCTGAACACTGTGAGCAGGACGCACTGTACTAAATGTAAATAGTCTAGCTGCCTGACCGTGGTACTAATAGGATCAAATAGAACACCTGTAATTTTCTTCAGGTAGCTTTATATACTGTAACCAGACAAGCCTGCCTGTCAGTAGGAAGATAACAGGAACGGATCTAGCTGAACACTGTGAGCAGGACGCACTGTACTAAATGTAAATAGTCTAGCTGCCTGACCGTGGTACTAATAGGATCAAATAGAACACCTGTAATTTTCTTCAGGTAGCTTTATATACTGTAACCAGACAAGCCTGCCTGTCAGTAGGAATTTAACAGGAACGGATCTAGCTGAACACTGTGAGCAGGACGCACTGTACTAAATGTAAATAGTCTAGAAGATAACAGGAACGAATCTAGCTGAACACTGTGAGCAGGACGCACTGCACTAAATGTAAATAGTCTAGAAGATAACAGGAACGGATCTAGCTGAACACTGTGAGCAGGACGCACTGCACTAAATGTAAATAGTCTAGAAGATAACAGGAACGGATCTAGCTGAACACTGTGAGCAGGACGCACTGCACTAAATGTAAATAGCAGGAACGGATCTAGCTGAACACTGTGAGCAGGACGCACTGCACTAAATGTAAATAGTCTAGAAGATAACAGGAACAGATCTAGCTGAACACTGTGAGCAGGACGCACTGCACTAAATGTAAATAGCAGGAACGGCTTTAGCTGAACACTGTGAGCAGGACGCACTGCACTAAATGTAAATAGCAGGAACGGATCTAGCTGAACACTGTGAGCAGGACGCACTGCACTAAATGTAAATAGCAGGAACGGATCTAGCTGAACACTGTGAGCAGGACGCACTGCACTAAATGTAAATAGCAGGAACGGATCTAGCTGAACACTGTGAGCAGGACGCACTGCACTAAATGTAAATAGCAGGAACGGATCTAGCTGAACACTGTGAGCAGGACGCACTGCACTAAATGTAAATAGCAGGAACGGATCTAGCTGAACACTGTGAGCAGGACGCACTGCATTAAATGTAAATAGTCTAGATAGAAGATAACAGGAACGGATCTAGCTAAACTGAATACAGTGTATATATATATATGCAACACCTGGGATGCATATATATACACAATACACTGTAAGTGCAGCTAACTGACTGACTGTTCTGCCTAATCTATCTAACTCAAATCAAATGACACTGTCTCTCTCTCTCTCTATCTCTCAGCACACCAGAACACACACTACACAGGGCCGCCGTGCAGGCGGCCTTATATAGTGTGGGGTGTGTACTAAATCCCCTGAGCCATAATTGGCCAAAGCCACCCTGGCTTTGGCCAATTACAGCTCTCTCTACTGACGGCGCTGTGATTGGCCAAGCATGCGGGTCATAGTGCATGCTTGGCCAATCATCAGCCAGCAATGCACTGCGATGCCGCAGTGAATTATGGGCCGTGACGCGCCACACGAATTTAGCGCGAACGGCCCATAACGTTCGCAATTCGGCGAACGATCGAACAGCCGATGTTCGAGTCGAACATGGGTTCGACTCGAACACGAAGCTCATCCCTACTCAAGGCATTATCTGAAACCAGTTGATGTTTGTGTTTAACATTAAACACTCTGATTTCTGCATACGGGCCCACATGGACCATTTCTTTTCCAACTTAAGAGGTAGGTCATGTTCCATGAGGTAGATTAAATGCCTTTTTCATCTTTAACTTTCGTGTACTTGATAAATTCAAGTGGAAATCAAGATAATTGCTTTTATCTATACTCGATACATCTTACCATTTACTTATCGCTCTACAGCTATCATTCTTGATATATCAGGCACTAAATCTCAGTTCCGATCAGGGTAACAATGCCTTTGGGCTGTGGAGGTGGCACTGCAATAAACTGGCAGTGATTCTGCCTCTTCTGCTCACAGTATACACCAGAGATAGAAACCTCCTGTGACATCAGAACTTCTCTTATAATTGATAGATGCTGACTAGATACTAGATGCTAAACTAAATCACATATTAAAGCAGTGGTGCCAAACAGAGGAGGGCCTCTTGACATGTGCTGCTCTGCTGAAAGTGGTCCTTTGGACCATTTTACAAGTTCACTTTAATCAATGAATGGGTCAGAGGAAGGGGAGAATCAGGCTGCATTGCCCAAGTTTATGTTAGGACTCAATCCAGCCCAATAGTAACCACAACGTTTCTTGACAAGTTTTGCCTTCACAAGATGTCTTTTAAGAACATTTTATTTACCACCAAACAATGATGCTTTTGCAATGTAATTTTTCAACAGTACAATCAATTAACTCTTACATTTAACTTTAATAATCATTCTGATTTGTGCATGTTAAAGGAAATCACTAAATAAAGCAATCCATTGACTTCACTGTCTGTTTTTATTCCCAGGGGAGCTTTCTCCATTGTCCGTAGATGCGTGAAAGTTTTATCTGGGCAAGAGTATGCAGCAAAAATCATTAACACCAAGAAGCTTTCAGCTCGAGGTGAGTGCAGACTGACAACCTTTATTTCTTTCCAGCTGCCTTTGCCTGATAAGGTCACAGCTCCATATGGAATAAATCTAGATCTTATCTGTTTAAAAGAAATTAAAAACCTACTGTAGCTATACTGGATAGAGAACGCCAGGGGTGTCATGGTGTGGTGTAAAATAAATAGTAAGAGGAAAAGACAATAGGAAAGGAAGGATAGTTATTAATAATACAAATAATATTAACATGTTATCTACTAAATAACATACAAAAAGGATCAGATTGGATGGGTCTTTTCAGACATCCCATATATTGACATAGATGACTATATAAAACACATTTTTATTTAAAACATATCGCACAAAAACTATTAAAAACACAATATAAAGCTGTACAAAATCTATTGGGTACAATTAGGACTAAAGAAAAACTGTTCTGACGTGTTTTAAGAATTGCTTTCTTTCTCAGGTGTGCTGAGAATATGTAGAGAAACGCCAATAGATCACATGACAGGAAGCTAAAAAAATCAGAGTTCAACCATTGTCTCCCTTAACAGGATGTATGGGTACCATTACAGATGTTTAAGAAGTAGTCTCCCACTCACACAGACCATAGGTGCCAAGCTAGACACTAGAGCAGGCTTATCTCATTCAGAGTATGCACTGCCAGCAAGGGATCTACAAACAAAATTATATACCAGGTGCATCAGTCCAAAGGGACATTTTGGACTAATGTATCTTCTGTGCAGTGAATGTGTATCCTATTCTCCCTGTTGGTGTTCTTACAATGCCTTTATTTTGCAGTGTGTATAGCTGATCCTCTTTGGTGAAGTTCTTGTCCTCTGTCTTTTTTGTAGCGTGTGTTTATCCTGTCCTCTTTGTTGGAGTTCTCCACGTGTTTCTATTTTGCAGTGTGCGTATCCTATTCTCTTTGTTGGAGTTTTCATTCTGTCTCTTCTTTGCAGTGAATGTGTATCCTATTCTCCCTGTTGGTTCTCTCGCTGTTTCTACTTTGCAATGTGTATATCCTATCTTCTTTGTTGGAGTTTTCCATATGTCTCTATTTTGTAGTGTATATATCCTATTCTCCTCGTTAAAGTTCCCTTCTTGTCTCTTTGTATAGAGTGTGTTTTTGACTTTCTAGTGTGTGTACGCTATTCTCCTTGTTGGCATTCTCCTCCAGTCTCTTCTTTGCAGTGTTTGTATCCTATTCTTCTTGTTGGTATTCTCCTCCTGTCTCTACAATGCAGCGTGTACGTAGGCAGCCCTGATTTGGCTATGCTGGCTAAGGGTACCTCTACCGTCCTCTGGCAACATGAATGGGATAGGGTATGCACATACCTGTATAAGGGAGATACTCTGCCATTTTAGGTCACTCATATTCTCCTGGGCTGAGGCCCTCCTCCAGAAATAAGGAAGGTCCACACGTACAGCCTTTTATCATTGTTTATTGTGACAGAAGCATAATGCACAATACTTTACATCACAGCCTTCATATCCACACTTTTAGTCCTGACATACATATTCTGCACAGTGCATCTCCAACTGCAGATCACCCATAGGTGGGTTCTTCAAATGAGCTTGTACGGGCCTATCCTGAAGGGTTCTCTTGCTTAAGCTACAGGCTTACATGTTAGTATACCAGGAGTAGCCTATATCCATCACACTCTGCACCAGGCTCTTCTGGCTCTAGTCTATATAGGGTGCACTCACTCCACCTACTATACACATCCATGGGAGGGACCACACTAAAAGGGGTACTAACCCCCTATTTAGTATTTACATGTGAGTATCCTCCTATTCTTGTTGAGTTCTACACCTGTCCTAGGGCTTATATTGCAGCCCTCCCCGAAAATCTCAGTAGGTCTTATTTTCAGAGTAGGTCTTATTTCCGGGGAAACATGGTAGCTTAATTTGATGTCTTTTCGTTTTTTTAGTATTTACTTCAACTGTGATTTTATGTATTTTAATTAAATTTAAATACGGTTATTTAAGTGTATTTAGCACGATATATGGGGTTTATAGAATTGTGAAATTGTAACAGGCTTTGTGAAAGCTTTTTGCATTAAGTTGTTCCCATTAAAATACATATCCTAAAAAAGGCTGTAAGAGGGAACAATCCAGACAAACTATTAAGGAAGCTTTGGGTTCTTCTCAAAGTGTAATGACAAATAACACAGTTTTTTTTTAGTCCTAAAACCCAACCTAATCTCCAATACCTCTCACATTTTTTTTTTAACTATTTCATGCAGGAATTAAATATAAAATAAGTTAAACATTAGGGATAAATCTCACACATGATTATTTTATTTCAACTTCTACAAGGCTGTGTAGTGACTAGACACATCTTCATGCCAGGAGTGTTATACAGTATAACACACTATTCTGAAGTCTAGCATTGAAGATTAAAGCACTTCAACTGAAGCATTTCGCTGATGAGAATATCTGTTCCCTAAGAACATTCTGCTTTTTATTAAAGTTTTGACAAAATGAACAATTTTTATGCAGCTTGTCTGCAGATCTTCAGAGCCTCAGCGCTAAGTAAACCAGCACAACACAGCTGATCATGGGCCAATCTGATACGGGGACCTCTTCATAAAAGTTTCCAGTAATTTTTCCTATGGCCTAAATTTGTGTTTGTGCATCTTTTTTTTTTTCCTTTCACTGCATAAACAATATATAAAGCAGACAAAGGAAAAAATCAGCTGAACTTTAACCAGTGAAAGAACTACCTCCACAGTTCATCCTTATATGCATTTCCCAAAAGGCCTTCATGCACCACAGTGTCCTCAATATATAAAAATGCCAAGCTAAGTGCTCCAAGCAAGTGCCCACAAATGTCAGCTGCTGACACCATTGTCCTCCCAAACTGTCCTGCAAATGGCAGGAAGAACCCAGCAATAGATGCGTAGTATGTTCGCTCTTGTAGCTTAGTGTAGGGGTGTAGGGTGTAATAGCAAAATCATTTTTGGCCCATTACTCAGTTCTTACGTTTTTTCAGTATATATTGTGGAGAGGTGACCCCGTGTAATGGTGTATATGAGCAGTGTAAGCCTAGATTTGTCAGGCATGCTAATTACACACCTGTGGGCTGGCTTCATATTTCTCCCAGGAAGAGAGTTCTGTGCTCAGACTTAGAGACAGCTCTGCCCGGCAGACAGGAGGTCTGGCCTAGGAGGTCAGGAGGGTCCCAGTAGGAGACAGCTCCAGGAGAAAGAGACAGGAGGTCTCGGAGTCTAAGGCTGCAGATGGCAGCCTGTGTGTGCACATCTGTAGCAGGCAGATGTGACCCGTGGCCGAACAGCACAAAGCTGACAGTGAGTAAGCCAGGAGGCTGAAGTGTGTGTTTATACTGTGATGGTGGAACCCCCTGCGAGAGAAGATTACTTTTTGTTTGAACTTTTTTGTTTCCTTTAAATAAAAGTGGGCTGCTATGCCCTTAAAAACGCAGTCTGGAGTGGCACATTTCTGTAAACTGCATGCACCACTTGAATCTAATCACCCCAAACATTTATAATATATACAGTATATATATATATATATATATATATATATATATATATATACACACAGTATCTCACAAAAGTGAGTACACCCCTCTCACATTTTTGGAAATATTTTATTATATCTTTTCATGTGACAACACTGAAGAAATGACACTTTGCTACAATGTAAAGTAGTGAGTGTACAGTTTGTGTGTAAATTTGCTGTCCCCTCAAAATAACTCAGTGCACAGCCATTAATGTCTAAACCACTGGCAACAAAAGTGAGTACACCCCTAAGTAAAAATGTCCAAATTGGGCCCAAAGTGTCAATATTTTGTGCAGCCACTAATATTTTCCAGCACTGCCTTAACCTTCTTGGGCATGGAGTTCACCAGAGCTTCACAGGTTACCAATGGAGTCCTCTTCCACTCCTCCATGATGACATCAGCTGGTAGATGTTAGAGACCTTGCGCTCCTTCCACCTTCCATCTGAGGATGCCCCACAGAGGCTCAATAGGGTTTAGGTCTGGAGACATGCTTGGCCAGTCCATCACCTTTACCCTCAGCTTCTTTAGCAAGATAGTGGTCGTCTTGGAGGTGTGTTTGGGGTCGTAATCATGTTGGAATACTGCCCCAGACCATGACACTCCCACCACCATGCTTGACTGTAGGCAAGACACACTTGTCTTTGTACTCCTCACCTGGTTGCCGCCACACACGTTTGACACCATCTGAACCAAATAAGTTTATCTTGGTCTCATCAGACCACAGAATAGGGTTCCAGTAATACGTGGGGACGGAATGTAATCAGACCCCATTACATTTTTCACTCTTTGTTATATTGCAGCCATTTGCTAAAATCATTTTAGTTAATTTTTTTCCTCATTAATGTACACACAGCACCCCATATTGACAGAAAAACACAGAATTGTTGACATTTTTGCAGATTTATTAAAGAAAAACTGAAATATCACATGGTCCTAAGTATTCAGACCCTTTGCTGTGACACTCATATATTTAACTCAGGTGCTGTCCATTTCTTCTGATCATCCTTGAGATGGTTCTACACCTTAATTTGAGTCCAGCTGTGTTTGATTATACTGATTGGACTTGATTAGGAAAGCCACACACCTGTCTATATAAGACCTTACAGCTCACAGTGCATGTCAGAGCAAATGAGAATCATGAGGTCAAAGGAACTGCCTGAAGAGCTCAGAGACAGAATTGTGGCAAGACACAGATCTGGCCAAGGTTACAAAAAAATTTCTGCTGCACTTAAGGTTCCTAAGAGCACAGTGGCCTCCATAATCCTTAAATGGAAGACGTTTGGGATGACCAGAACCCTTCCTAGAGCTGGCCGTCTGGCCAAACTGAGCTATCAGGGGAGAAGAGCCTTGGTGAGAGAGGTAAAGAAGAACCCAAAGATCACTGTGGCTGAGCTCCAGAGATGCAGTCGGGAGATGGGAGAAAGTTGTAGAAAGTCAACCATCACTGCAGCCCTCCACCAGTCGGGGCTCTATGGCAGAGTGGCCCGACGGAAGCCTCTCCTCAGTGCAAGACACATGAAAGCCCGCATGGAGTTTGCTAAAAAAACACCTGAAGGACTCCAAGATGGTGAGAAATAAGATTCTTTGGTCTGATGAGACCAAGATAGAACTTTTTGGCTTTAATTCAAAGTGGTATGTGTGGAGAAAACCAGGCACTGCTCATCACCTGTCCAATACAGTCCCAACAGTGAAGCATGGTGGTGGCAGCATCATGCTGTGGGGGTTTTTTCAGCTGCAGGTCCAGGATGACTGGTTGCAATTGAGGGAAAGATGAATGCGGCCAAGTACAGGGATATCCTGGACGAAAACCTTCTCCAGAGTGCTCAGGACCTCCTACTGGGCCACGGGTTTACCTTCCAACAAGACAATGACCCTAAGCACACATCTAAAATAACGAAGGAGTGGCTTCGCAACTCCGTGACTGTTCTTGAATGGCCCAGCCAGAGCCCTGACTTAATCCCAATTGAGCATCTCTGGAGAGACCTAAAAATGGCTGTCCACCAACGTTTACCATCCAACCTGACAGAACTGGAGAGGATCTGCAAGGAGGAATGGCAGAGGATCCCCAAATCCAGGTGTGAACTTGCTGCATCTTTCCCAAAAAGACTCATGGCTGTATTAGATCAAAAGGGTGCTTCTACTAAATACTGAGCAAAGGGTCTGAATACTTAGGACCATGTGATATTTCAGTTTTTCTTTTTTAATAAATCTGCAAAAATGTCAACAATTCTCTGTTTATCTGTCAATATGGGGTGCTGTGTGTATATTAATGAGGAAAAAAAATGAAATTAAATGATTTTAGCAAATGGCTGCAATATAACAAAGAGTGAAAAGTTAAGGGGGTCTGAATACTTTCCATCCCCACTGTACATGTCCTTAGTCTGCTTGTCTTCAGCAAACTGTTTGCGGGCTTTCTTGTGCATCATCTTTAGAAGAGGCTTCCTTCTGGGATGACAGTCAAGCAGACTAATTTGATGCAGCGTGAGGCGTATGGTCTGAGCACTGACAGGCTGACCCCTCACCCCTTCCACCTCTACAGCAATGCTGGCAGCACTCATACGTCTATTTCCCAAAGACAACCTCTGGATACGGTGCTGAGCCATGTGCACTCAACTTCTTTGGTCGACTAAGGTAAGGCCTGTTCTGTGTGGAACCTGTCCTGTTAAACTGCTGTATGGTCTTGGCCACCGTGCTGCAAGTCAGTTTCAGGGTCTTAGCAATCTTCTTATAGCCTAGGCCATCTTTATGTAGAGCAACAATTCTTTTTTTAGATCCTCAGAGAGTTATTTGCTATGAGGTGCCATGTTGAACTTCCAGTGACCAGTATAAGAGAGTGAGAGCAATAACACCAAATTTAACACACCCGCTTCCCATTCACACCTGAGACCTTGTAACACTAATGAGTCACTTGACACCAGGGAGGGAAAATGGCTAATTGGGCCCAATTCAGATATTTTCACTTAGGGTGTACTCACACTTTTGTTGCCAGAGGTTTAGACATTAATGGCTGTGTGTTGAGTTATTTTGAAGGGGCAGCCAATTTACACTGTTATACAAGCTGTACAATCACTACTTTATATATATATATATATATATATATATATATATATATATATATATATATATGGTGGCATTGATGTTCTCCAACCTCTGAGGATGTCCCCACCCAGGGACGAACCACGTTCGGGGCCGGGCATAGGCGTGACATCATTAGGCACATCCACACACAGTGGAATACTGAGCAGAGGCCGTTTTTGTCTCTGGTTTTATACTGATGGTTGAAGAAGTGGATCCAGTTGTATGCATGATTTCTTTATGCCAGCTTTCAAGTTTTTATGTGTATTTATGTACAGTATATGTTTATGAGCAATAAAGAATGTCACAGAGAGCATGATGTGGTGTTGCTGCTTTGAGGATTTCTCGCCACAAATTGGAGTGGATGCATGTGAGACTAAACTGTTGGGGAGCAGATTGAGGTGACACTAAGCGTTATACCTTTGAAGCCATTAAACCTCTTATAATGTGGAGGTTTCTATGAAGGTGAGCAGACTCACAAGCATGTATGGTGGTGTTGGAAGTGGTACACACTACAGTATAAGGAGCCAGTGTCTGCAAATGCACTCTGGGAATTGGATTTTGTTTTTCTTCACTTCATGAACATGTTTTCACAGTGGACTTTGGTGGAAGATTGCTTGAAGACTGCCTTTATGTCCTCTTATCAGTTTTATTTTCACAGTATTATTATAATGCAAATCTGTTGTATTTAACTGAATTGTTGTTAAGCGTTGCACTATTTATATATTATTTTCTTTTTTCACCATTACCTGTGCATGATACACAGGAGAGTGCTGGCAGGCTTTCACGTATTGACATGTTTCATTGCACTGACACATTTGTTGCTATATTATTATTATTATTATTATTATTATAATACAGGATTTATATAGCGCCAACAGTTTACGCAGCGCTTTACAATATAAAAGGGAGATATATGTAATTAAACACTATTATTAAAAACATACTGCTATAATTCTTAAATCATAGGTAAGTAATCAGTAAACAAACACAAAATACACAAATAAAATTATACAAAATTAAAACAAAACAATAAAAAAAATTTACATACAACATATGTTAAGAAAGTGCAAAAAAACATGCAACATAATTGGAGAAACTTTTAAATTAAAATGTGGGGGGAGGGATCAAAGCAAGGTATAAATGCAGTGAGCAAGGGTCAGAGTGTAAATATGGGAAAAAAGCTGGTGGTGGGGAAGGGGGTTTCAAACCAGATGATAGAGAAACTAAAGTTCTCAAGGCTAGGGAATCAAAAAGTGTTCAAGGATAAAATGTTTGTGTGTACAAAATTGAAAGGTATATGCACAAATGTTAGAAGTCTGCTTACATAACGGAGGAAATAGAACTGATACATGAGGAGGATTTTGACTTTGTGGGAAGATCGTAAATCTGGTTTGACAGCTCACATGACAGCTTGGAAGACCAAGGACGGTAGAAGAGGGGGAGGGGTGTGCTTTTATGTAAAGCACAATTTGATAGTGAATATGAGGGATGACATTGCTAATGGGCATGGTGAGAAGATAGAATTTTTGTTACTAGAGCTTCAAAGTGACAAGACAAACAGTAAATTAATTGTGGGTGTATGCTATAGGCCCCCTAACATTAAGGTGGAGGAGGAGACCCAGCTAGGTTCACAGTTAGAGATAGTGGGGAGGCAGGCACTGTATCATGGGGGACTTCAACTATCTTGATACCGATTTGGCAGACAGAACTGCACACTCAAGGATGGGTTGTCACTTCTTGAATTTAATGCAGGACAATTTCTTGAGAGAAATCGTGGAAGCCCCAACTGGAGATAATGCTCTGCTGGACCTACTAATTACAAACAACACAGTGCTAACTACAGATGTAGAAGTGAGGGATACCCTAGGTAACAGTGATCACAGTGTGATTACATTTGCTGTAAATTATAGGAAAACGATACATGAGGGTGGGGCATGAACACTAAAATTTTAAAACAGCCAGCTTTAATAAGCTGCAATCCATATACTACATGACACTAAATGGGATCAAATTCTTGCAACAAAGAACACTGAAGAGAAGGTGTTCTTTAAAGGCATATTAAACAGTGTCCTTCGTAAGTTCATTCCACTGAATCCAATAACATAAAAGGCATATTAATGAGAAAAAACAGTCCTTTAACAAATATAAAGTTGAAGGGTCCTCATAGGCTTTCCAAAACTAGAAAGAGTGCAATAAGAAATGCAAGAGTGTTATCAGGGCAGCTAAAAAAGATTACAAAATACAATTTATTAAGAAGAGTCCTCAGACCAATTTTATTAAACTTGTTCATAAATGATATAGAGGTCGTTGGAATAAATAGTTCAATCTCAGTGTTTGCTGAGGATACACATCTAAGCAGGGCAATAACTTCACAACAAGATTAGCAACTTTAGAAGAAGCCCTAGTTAAAATAAAGGGGTAGGCAGCTATACGGCAGATAACATTCAATGTAGAAAAATGTAAAGTAATGCACTTGAGAGCTAATAAAATGCATGCACGTTATATGCTAGGGGGAGAACTGTTCTGTCTCAAGGAGCAGAAAGCTAAACCTTTCATCCCAATAACTGTAGATACCATATTTCGTTGATCTCAGTTTTATTAGAACAAGCCAGGTGAAACTACAAAATAACAGAAATAGACCTCAATAAGTGTAGTATTGCATACAATACAGCATACATTACATAAACAACGATATACAGTACAAGATGAGATAATAAAAACTTACTTTTTAAGTTCTCTAAGGGGTGATGGCGATAGATAGAGAAATACATGACTTGCTTCTTGCAATGTGTTGAAAAGAATGGTGGATGGTTGACTTCCTGTCTACCCAGAATTCCCTGCTTGCTGACAACTTCCTATTACACATACAACAATTAACAGAACTGCAGCAATACCAAAAAGGAACGCTAGATGGAGCCTGCACACCACATATGATTGTCTTAAGTAAGTTACACATTTGCATGTAAATTTAACAACACAGGTACAAATAACCAGTATAAAACATCAGCAAGACATCTGGTGGACAGAACAGTCCTAATAGATGACAGACTTGGCAAAAGCATGCAATGCCCATCTGCAGCAAGCAAAACCAGCAGATTATTAGCATAAATTCAAAAGGAGATAAAATTATAATTCCACCACTTTACAAAACTCTGGTTCGGCTGCATCCAGCGTATGCCGTCCAGTTCTGGTCACCAATCCTCAGGAAGGATGTGCTGGAACTGGGGAGTCCAGAGAAGGGTAAGAAAGCTAATAAGAAGGCTAGAGGACCTCCATTATAAGGAATGACTACAAACATTAAACTTATTCTCCCTGGAAAAGTGACGCTTAATGGGATATGATAGCGATAAACATCTTTTTAAAAGGAGACACTAGCATGGGGGGGCATTTTAATTTGAAAGTCTCTAAAGGAAGACAACACAGTAGTCCACAGTTGGTGGTATTAGCGGGGAGTTCAAATATGTTCAAAAAACTAGATGTACAGTATTTCTTATCAAACACAATGTACAGGGATAAGCAACACAGTAGTCACACACACTCACATACGCACTCAGGTTGAATTGGATGGACTGGTATTTAACCTTACAACTATGTAACTATATTAACAACATTTACCTTGATCCTGACAATGCCCTAAATCCTGACGGCCCAGTGAACCAGTATCTAAGACTTGTCCTTTAAATTAATCTGGATGAGTGTTTATGCCCATAAACACCTATGGCCATGGAGGCAACCTTGCCCCACCATGACCTACCAAATCACTTATCTTCTCTACCCCCATCTCTTCCAAATCTTCATCATTGTATTCCTCTGGTATTTTCAGAAGCAACATGATACAACCTGCAGATACTATACACAACTAAAAATCAGCATAACCCACCTTGTGGAAAATGAAACTTGTATCCCTTCTCTCAAAACGCCACACTTACAGCACCTAATTGGCATAAACCAAAACTAGAGAGGGTGAGTGGTACAGATTTGATTTCCCTTCCACCAAAATGGCAGCTTCCTGACGGTTACTACTGGTTTTACCCTCCATGCTCTGACCCTCTAATTTAAACCCATGGCTGAATTAGCCTGAACATCCCCACCCTTACATTAACTAGCAAGGAGATAGACTCTCACCAGTTCTTCACCCTAGAAACAAAAAAATTAAGTCAGCAGCTATAAATACTGTAGCTACTGACTTTTAATAATAGGACACTTAATTGGCCAGGGATACAGCACAGTCCTCACCCGAGCCAGCTTTTCAGCCATCTTTGGGTCTAGGCACCAGCATGTTTATGTTGGGAAGCTGGCTGTGGCTGCTTGTGGCATCACAGCTGGCTTCCCATTGTGCATGTGGGAGGCACACTCTGCCTTGTAAATGGTCCCACAGGGACCTCTGATGTGTCCTAGAAGGCTACAGAGGAAGGAGGGGGGAAGAACTTCCACTCAGATTGCCACGGCAATCAAACTGGAAGTGGGAGCTGGTACCTGTCAAAACCAGGTACTCGCTCTCCCCACAAAAAATAATGTGCCAAAACTTAAAGAGGAGGGGTGGGGGTGAGGAGGCAGTCAAGCGGAACTTTTTGGGTGGGTGCTAAGTTTAGGTAAATAGATTTAGTGTTGGGTTCAAAGTGTTTTTTTTGGAGCTGCATTTTTGAAGGTAGATTTAGATTTTTTTTAAGGTAGATTTAGTTCCCTCACTGTAGTCAGTGAGGCTGTAATTGGTTTGGTAAGGTAAATTTAGTATGTCACTGCAATCAGTGCAGCTGCATTCTGCTAGTCATGTCTGCTCAATATGCTCAGCTGCTGCCAGTCTAATAGCTCTCTCTTCATCCAGAGAGCTTGAAAAGTTTCTGGATGATAGGTGTGGAGCTATGCAGATGGCAGTATGAATATTGATACAGACCTGACCAATTCCAGAGAGACAGACTCTAAAGGCAAGCTGGGAGACTGTATATATTCTGTGAACACACTGAGCTTAGGGTCTTTTCCTGGACATGATTAGTCCAGCCTGGAGGGCACATGGCAATATCTGCTGTCCTGAGGCCTCAGGTGGGCGACCTGAGGGCATGGGATTCTGAGACCCTGGAGCTAGAAAGAGAGCTGACTGAGACAGGCTGTCCGCTGAAGATCTAGTCTGGTATCACTGGAGTAAGGTGTCGCTTTGAATTTGGAAGGAGGCAACCAGCTGTCCTTGTGCTTTGTGTGAGTACAGATGCTTCTAAGAGATCTTAGGGACCTGTGCGAGGTTGCCACTCTGGTGCTTGAGAGAGCCAGCTGTGGATCTAGTTAAAGGGGACACCGGGTGGTGTTCTGAAGAGCTTTGCCCATGTATTCTTCTGCTTAAAGGGACTCTGCTCTTGTGGTTCTAAGAAAGAAGTTTACAGATAACCACTACTACTACTACTACCACATTAAAGCTGAAGTCTACTGTTTGCTACAAGCACGGACTTAATATAGCTTGTCCAGAAAGAAGACTTAAATCCTCAAGTTGCACTTATTTTCAGTTTTTTTGGAGTATTCCCCTCAATTCCCTCAACCCTATCCACGTTCTCCAAAAATAAAACAACAAAAACAACACCCCTAGACAAGTCATTGCAGAAATGTGTGGATGAGCCTGTGTGCCTGGCTGCAGGGCAGAGCTTGTGGAGGAGACATGGACAGTATTCCTGCAGCTCTTATGGGAGTAGTGCTAGAAGTATAACAATTAAGACACCTACACTGCCCAATCCCATCAAGCCTCCCTTCTGCTCCTGGCTCCAGGGAGCTGCATTCAAATAAACAACAAGTCTCATCATGCTTTAGCAACCTTTACCTCTGATTGTCATGACATGCATTAATTGTTCCACATCAGCATAAAGCGGAGCTCCACCCTAAAGTTGAAGCTCCGCTTGTTCGCACCCTCCCTCCCCTCCACTGCCACATTTGGCACTTTTTGGGGGAGGGGCAGATACCTGGTTTTGAAAGGTACCCACTCTCTCTTCCGTGTAAGATCAGCGATCTACGTGCATTTCTGGCCCCTCCTCCTTCCCCCGGCTGCCTTCTGGGGCATACATAGGTCCCAGAAGATGGCGGGACCATTCAGAAAGCACAGCGAGCAACTCCGCATTGAAACAGTAGGAAACCAGTTGTGAAGGCTTCACTGACAGTTTCCCTTACATAAAATGCCGGTTCCTGCACTCGAAGACGACTGACGAATCAGCTCAGGGTGCCGACTTTGCAGGATTCCTGGACAGGTAAGTGTCCTTATAAATAAAGTTAGCAGCTACAGTATTTGTAGCTGCTGACTTTTAATTTTTTTTTCCAGCCTGGAGTTCCTCTTAACTACAACATGTTACTTTCTTCTGCCTTAAACCATACATGTAGGTTTCAGGTGAGCTGCAGCTTTGCTAATTTCCAAGCTGGTGAAAAATTTAACAGTAGCAGTGAACCAGAGTGGAAGGAGACAGCGAGCTGAGCAAGATCTAAGCTGTCAGTGTAGGTTTAACAATGTATTCTTATCCTTGTGACACAGGACTTGAGAATTACAGTAATTTTGACAGCTTGTACATCACCAACCTACATCTTCTATCTATGTTCTAATCTTCTAATCATAAACAGCCTCTTATATTATCAGAATCTTACTGCAGGTGTTACTCAAGGAACATAAGCATGAGTTACAATTGGAATGATCCGACTAAAAGACCAAGTCCAGTTAGCACAGTTTTTAAGGTAAAGTAGAAGTACTGTATATTGTAACAAATCATTTTTAGAGAAGCTAAAACTCTTTCAAGCAAAAAAAAAAGACCACAGGCTCATTCAAAAATCTATATCAGACATTTTCTTTTTTTTTTTTAGTTTTCCACCCAATCACATGTGTGGCAGAACAGAAGGTGAGGTAAAATTTCCCAAAAGGGGACACTGCAATACAATTTCTATTGATTTATGTGTTCCTATTGAGGAAATTATTCCTCACTTCCTGTCCAGTTTACATGTGTCAGCAGAATAGAACTACAAGGGAATTCTTTCCAACATAAAAATATGGAAATCTAACAATGGTTCTAATCCTTTCCCATTCTACTCAAAAGTTAAAAAAAATGTTTTGGTTGGAGTTGGGTAAACCCATGGCCAGGCTATGGATGTTCAACAATTCATATATTCTTAATAAGTAGAAAATTAGCTTTATAACAAGCCCCCCTCTTCCTCCTGATAGCTCTAGCCCCAGACACTATGGAGTAATTCATCCTCAAAGTTAATGTGGTTCTCTCGGCAGCTCAACTCTCTCTGCCTCACTCTCCCTGAGCTTCTACACTGCCTTTACAGTAGCTACTAAAAGGTTGGAAGGATATATTCAATGACTGAATAGGGGTGTTGTTTAGCCACCTTTGAATCCAACAAACTATGCCCCCTTGGCCACCCATGTGAATGTAGCCCTATTGCTGGGAGGGAGGAGCAAGGTACAATGGACCGCTGAGTCACTGCTGGGAGGGGAAAAGGATTAAGCAGAGCTCCTGAGTCAATGCTGGGAGGAGATAAGAGAGAAAACAGTGAGGTAAGGTGTTGGGTCACTGATGGGTTAATGCTACTGCTAACTACTATACAGTGCTTGTTAATGCTGAACTCTAGCAAAAGTATAAGCTCTCCTTTGCAGTGGGACTGCGCTCGCACTGCATGGGTTAAATGCTTATTTATGATGTCTAGGGGAGGTGGAAGAGCAGTTTTACTTTTCCAGTCTGCCACTGGATAATAGGGAAGTGCCATCTACCAGGGAGTGGAGGATCAGGTCCCAGGTAGACATAAATGAACAGCTAGCTCTTGCAGCCTCACAGCAAGGGAGGGTTTTTATTTTTAGTTGGGATTTAAGAAGATAAATTCTTGAATGTCCATAACCTGTTGACAGATTCACTTTAGTGCCTTATTCATACAACCACCAGTGGGGGCTATACAAGGTGTAACAAGGTGTATATAACCTTATACAAGATGAAGCCTGTGTATCCTTCCACACATAGGCGTTTACAAGCATTTAGAGGCAGGAGAGTTTAGAAGCTGAAGAAAAAACACTTCAAAGAAGAGAGGAGCGTTCTGGCAGTAAAAAATGCAGAATGCATATAAATCCATGCAAACACATCTAAACCCAACCGCTAGGTTTGTTTAGTGCTTGAGCATTCATTCATTTAATTGGACAGAATAAATTAATATTCTGACCAATTAGATGAATGAACACCTAAATGCGCTTGCAAAAATGCAGCTTTAGGTGTATTTTTATTCCTGCATTTCTTTTGGCAGGAGAAAAGGCATTCAGAAAAGCTGGGCAAGTCTGCATGAGGTCTTATAATAACTGCAAATAGTGTGTGGCTGTTGACTTTACAAGAAAGATAAATGACCTCTTCCGCCTGTAGGTACATGACTACTGTGAGGCCTATTGGTAAATCCAGCTCTGAGTGAGTTGTGTTCCATATGGCTTTCAATAGCTGCCTGCTGGGTGGAACGGTTAAAGTCAGTGAGCCTACAGCCTCTGCAGACTTTAGAAATGCCAGCTGAGCAACCTCTGAATGATCAAGACAGAAACATTTTGATAATGTTACATTTTTTTGAGCCTCTTCAGCTGGCTTCTGCTGCTCTCTGTTTGATGTATTATAAAAGTCTCCTGGTGTTTTATATCTCGCATCATCAGCAGTCCTGACATATGGACAAGATGGCACAATTAGGGGATTACTTGCCAAAAAACAATCGTTTCTCTTAGCCCACTGCATTTGAGCTTATTTCAAACTCCCAGGTATGTGCACCAAAAAATTTGTGATTACCACCAGGCAGCAACCTGTGACCAAGTCTGAACTATATTTGAAAATTCAGTGCCAACATCAAACTAATGGATTACATGAGCTCTGCAGAAGTGGCCCTATATGAACTACATCCGTTGGTGTGCACAGCCTATTACATCAGGGTGTGCACCCCAGAGCACAAACACACATGCGTGTATATCAGCAGAGCAGTGGACTGTGTCAGTAGAGCAAAGATTGGTGTCAGTAGGGCAGTGGACGGTGTCAGTATTTTTTGATTTTTATTATTTTTAAATTATTTTTTACAATATTATTTTTTTTATTGATTTTTTAAAATTTTTGTAGGAGTCCCATTATGGGGCTTTGGTGAAATTTCACGGGTCTGAACAGCCTCCTGATGTCTCACTTTTGAGACAGAGAAAGAAACTGAGGACATTCTACAGTCCTTTTCTCTGCAGCCTGCAGTAAACATAGTTTACTATGCTTTAGTTAAGAATGAAGACAGGAGCAATCGGTACAGATCACTGTGTTCATTTAGAAAAGAATGAACAGTTAATGGATTGTTTACCAGCCCCTTCACTGCTCTTGAGAGAAGAGGAGGGAAGCTGGCAGCGTTGCAGGGGGGAGAGGGGAAGCAGGGGGAATCAGCACTGCACAGTGTGACACCCTGTGCGCACGCCTATGGCTGCATTCACTGACAGACATGCTCTCCATGTAAGGTGCCGTGCACACAAATGTTTGCAAGCATTTTTAATGCCCTAGTGTATAAATGGCTAGTGTCCATATTTGGGAAATAGTTGTACATGCTGATGCTTCTGTGCACACATGACTACAGCCAAGTACAGCCATTCAATTGCATGACAGTTGGTACAGGCCAGCTGCTGCTCCCCCAGGCATACTATAGGAATATACAAAGCCTGCAAATATCCATGTTCATGAGGCCTAAGTGAGGTTCCATTTGAATAAGGAGGGTTGTTTCCTTATGCATGACTTTAACAGAATAGGTAATCAATCAAATGATTAGAGAAAATGAAAGGGCCTGTGTGCTGCACATTAGCGCAATGCACTGATATGAAATGCCCCTATTGAAAAACAGATAAAATGCACATCTAGTGTGAAGGGACCATAGCTGTAACTTGCAGTTGTCTAAATAGGTGCAAAGTCAGATGAAATAATGCAAAAAAGGTTCCGGGTGGCAAGAAATACATGCATACACTGCAGAATAATGAAAGCTGTACAAACATGGACTCTTGACAGCAATGTCACTGTGACTAAGTTGGGCAAACATTAGGCTGCATAGATTAGTCTTTGTAAGACCCTACAGCAACAGAGAGTTTAGCTGAAAATGACTACTTCAATAAAACAATGGCAATCAGCTACTTGCAATTATCTTCATAAACAGTGTCCCTCTTAGTGAAGTCCAGGATAGCTCTGGTTACATCAGTGAGAAGCTGCACACTAAAGGTTTTTTTTAACCTTCATGCATAGACCTTCAACCACTTTAAAAGAAGGTTGAACTTTGAATTCATGCCCTGTGTGAGGACTGTGTATTCCCACATGGATGTCACATTGGGAGCCACTTAAAATATCCTATCAGGTCTAGGTAAAGGGGGGCCTCTCTCCCGTTTGCTGGTCACTTGTCCAGCTACCTGTGCTTCATCAGGTCTGGTGTCTCTGAGCCCCTGAGGTGTGTCCAGGAACCCCCGGAAGTTGTGGAAAAATGAGTTAAAGGGGCCTGAGCTTGTATCTGAGCATGGTGTGTAAATGGGCACTCCCCTACATGATCATCGCAAGATATGTTCTTTGACCAAAAAATGCAATAAAAGCTTTTTTAAACATAGTTTGCTGGCAGGTGTTTCATGGTCATGCCACATTATTTTCTGACACAGTACAATTATCCTTCCTGCAGGATGCAGCCATCTGATTGTGTGTTGCTGGATCCAATGAAAGTGAATTGAAAAGATAGATAAAGTATTTTGTCATTTAAAGTGTTTTAAAGGACATTATTTATTTTTTTAATTTACAAACATGCCATACTTACCTGCTCTGTCTAATGGTTTTGCACAGCTCAGCCCCAATTCTTCTCTTCTCGGTTCCTCTTCCAGAGCTTTGTGCCCCTCCCTCTTGCTGAGTGACCCCATAGAAAGTCACTAGCTTTGGGGGCACTCGTGCATGCTCACTCCCGAGACGGCGCTCTGTGTTTATAAAACACAAGCTGTGATTGACAGCAGCAGAAGCCAATAGCTCCTGTTTTTGCATCTCAGCCAATGAGGAGGGAGAGACCGGGGAGAACCACTGCTCTCATGCACATCGCTGGATTGAGATTGGGTGCATAGAATGCATGAAGGTAAAAAAACCTACAGCATTTAGAACCACTTTAAAAGAAGGTTGAACTTTGATGAATTCATGCCCTGTGTGAGAGCTGTGTATACCCGCATGGATGTCACATTTGGAGCCACTTCAAATATCCTATCAGGTCCAGGTAAAGTTCCTGTTTTTTTTAAGTTTAAATGAACTCACCTGAAAATTTTGAAGTGAACATGGACAAACTTTGTCTCAGCTGAGAAAACCTGCTATTTTTTGGGAGGGTGTGGGTACACCATAGGGGCAACATGGAGGACACTGGACACAGAGAGGAGGCCAAATATAGCCCAACTGATATTAGGTCATTTTCTAATTTCTCGAGTATTGTACTTTTTCAGAAAGAGGACCAGAGTACATGGGTTTCTCGTCCTAATCCTCAGTCAGAACTCCCCTTAACTTCTGACTCTGGGGCTGCGTCATCCCAGATACACCATTCTTCTCGGTTTTCAGACGTTTGGCAGAACTGCCCTGGCCTCTTCCAGACTTTCTGTTGCAAAGCCCCATTAACCACACTTGCTCATGGTCTCTAGTAGGGATGAGCTTCGAGTTCGAGTCCAACCCACGTTCAACTCGAACATCGCATGTTCGACCGTTCGTCGAATTTAGAACGTTATGGGCCGTTCGCGCCAAATTCGAGTGGCGCGTCACGGCTCATAATTCACTGAGGCATCGCAGTGCATTGCTGGATGATGATTGGCCAAGCATGCTCTATGACCCGCATGCTTGTCCAATCACAGAGCCGTCTGTACAGAGAGCTGTAATTGGCCAAAGCCAGGGCTCAGGGGGTTTAGTACACGCCCTACACTATATAAGGCCACCTGTGTGGCGGCCTTGTGCAGTGTGTTGCGGAGGCAGCGGAGAGATAGACAGAGAGACAGTGTCATGTGATTTAAGTTAGATAGAGTAGGCAGGCAAGTCAGTTAGCTGCACTTACAGTGTATTGCGTATATATATGCATCCTAGGTGTTGTATGTATAATATATATAACTAGATCCGTTCCTGTTATTCTCTTCCTACTGACAGGCAGGCAAGTGTTTTTACAGTATTTACAGTACCTGAAGAAAATTGCTGGTGTTCTTCTGATCCTATTAGTCCTATTAGCTACAGTATTTACAGTTAGTGTAGTGCGTCCTCTGCACAGTGTGCACCTAAAGCTACCTGAAGAAAATTGGTGGTGTACTTCTGATCCTATTAGTACCGCAGGCAGCTGCAGTATTTACAGTTAGTGTTGTGCGTCCTCTGCACAGTTTGCACCTAAAGCTACCTGAAGAAAATTGGTGGTGTTCTTCTGATCCTATTAGTACCGCAGGCAGTTGCAGTATTTACAGTTAGTGTAGTGTGTCCTCTGCACAGTGTGCACCTAAAGCTACCTGAAGACAATTGCTGTTGTTCTGATCCTATTAATACCACAGGCAGGCAGCTACAGTATTTACAGTTAGTATACTGTTTCCTCTGCACAGTTTTCACCTAAAGCTACTTGAAGATAATTGGTGGTGTTCTTCTGATCCTATTAGTACCGCAGGCAGCTGCAGTATTTACAGTTATTGTAGTGCGTCCTCTGCACAGTGTGCACCTAAAGCTGCTGTCTCTGCGCGTTATTCCAAAAGTTCTTTGGTGTGGGCCTTTTTTGAGATGAGTACATCAGATTCCACCGCTGCTATTTGCAACATATGTCTCAAGCGTATCTCGCGTGGCCAAAACATCATGGGCACGACATGCTTGACCAGACATATGTCGACCTGCCATGCAGTTCGTTGGCAAGCATACCTTAAAGACCCACACCAAAGAACAAAGCGGACCTCTCCTTGCTCCTCATCAGCTGGGATCTCCAAGCCCACTATACCTTCAGTCCTCTCTGAAACCTGCACTGAAAGGAATGAAGGTGGAGAATTAGGTGTGTCACAGCCAAGTACTTGTGGGCAATCTGCTATCAGTACACCGACGTCAGATTGTACCAGGCAGATTTCCCTGCCCCAGCTGCTGCACTGCCGAAAGAAGTTCGCTCCCAGCCATCCACATGCCCGGCGGTTGAATGCTAGCTTGCTTAAATTGCTAGCACTTCAACTGCTGCCTTTTCAGTTGGTAGACTCTGCCCCCTTCCGTGAGTTTGTGGAATGTGTGGTTCCTCAGTGGCAGGTTCCCAAATGCCACTTTTTCTCACGGAAGGCGATTCCGGCTCTGTACCGGCATGTGGAAGGCAATGTCTTGGCGTCGCTGGACAGGGCGGTCAGCGGTAAGGTGCATATTACCGCTGACGCATGGTCCAGCAGGCATGGACAGGGATGTTACCTATTTTTCACCGCGCATTGGGTGACTCTTCTGGCAGCTGGGAAGGATGCAGGACAGGGTGCAGTAGTGTTGGAGGTTGTTCTGCCACCACGCCTCCAAAATTCTACTAGTGGTGATCCTGCCACACCTCTCTCCTCCACCACCTCCTCTTCTTCTTCCTTCATGGCCTCTTCCTGTGCTGATTTGTCCTCAGAACCAGCGATGCTCCGTAGGCGTTCAAGGGGCTATGCAAGCACGCAGGCAAAAAGATGCCATGCGGTGCTTGAGCTGGTGTGCTTGGGGGACAGGAGCCACACTGGGGCAGAGATTCTGTCAGCTCTGCAGGGGCAGGTTCAGAGGTGGTTGACGCCACTCCAGCTTAAGCCAATTATGGTGGTTTGCGACAATGGAACCAACCTCCTCTCTGTCCTCCGACAGGGACAACTGAACCATGTGTCCTGTTTGGCTCACGTCCTTAACTTGGTGGTGCAGCGGTTCTTGGGCAGGTACCCGGGCTTACAGGATGTCCTGAGGCAGGCCAGGAAAGTCTGTGTGCATTTCCACAGGTCATATAATGCCAGTGCTCGCCTGGCTGACCTCCAAAAGGAATTTAACCTACCCAAGAACTGCCTAATCCGTGACATGCCCACCAGGTGGAACTCAACGTTGGCCACCAGGTGGAACTCAATGTTGGCCATGCTGCAGCAGCTGCACACACAGCAGAGGGCCATCAATGAGTACCTATGCAACTATGACACCAGGACAGGGTCAGGGGACCTCGTTTTTTTTTCCCCACACCAGTGGGCTATGATCAGGGATGCATGCACTGTTCTGTCACCATTTGAGGAGGCCACAAGGATGGTGAGCAGTGACAGTGCATGCATCAGTGACACTGTCCCTCTTGTCCACCTGTTGGAGCACTCGCTGTGTGGAATAATGAACAGGGCACTTGAGGCAGAACAGAGGGAGGAAGAGGAGGAGTTCCTTACCTCTCAAGGCCCCCTTTATCCAGACAGTGTTCCTGCATGCCCGCCAATCACACAGAAGGAGGATGAGGAGGAGGAGGAGAATTGTGTCAGCATGGAGGTGGAGCCCGGAACTCAGCATCAGCAGCAGTCTTCAAGGGATCATTTACAATCCGAAGAAAACCATGGACTTGTATGTGGCTAGGAGTAGGTGGCTGCAGATCATGTCGTCCTTAGTGACCCAGAGGACTCTGGACCGAATGCCTCAGCAAACCTACGCTGCATGGCCTCCCTGATCCTGCAAAGCCTGCAGAAGGATCCCCGTATTTGTGGTCAAGGGGATGGATGATTACTGGCTGGCAACCCTCCTTGATCCACGTTACAAGGGTAAGGTTGGGACCTTATCTTGCCATCGCAGAGGGAGCAGAGGATGAAACATTTTCGGGAGGCCATGCAGAAAGGTTTGTGCAACGCGTTTCCAGAGCCTGGGAGGTTACAATTTCCTGGTCCTCCTGGACAACGTGTTGCTGAGGCTTCAGTCACTCACAGAAGGAGCAGTGGAGAAGATGGCCGTCTGACCGATGCGTTCAGACAATTTTTTAGTCCGCAGCCCCAAGGTCTGATTGGTTCCAGCAACCATCACCAGTGTCTGATTCACATGGTGCACTATTAACTAGGGGCAAGATCAGACTTGGACTCCTTTCCCATAATCCTCTGGGTTACTGGGTCTTGAGGATGGATCACTGGCCAGAGCTTGCACAGTATGCAATTGAGCTACTGGTCTGTCCTGCATCCAGTGTTCTTTCGGAACGCACATTCAGTGCTGCTGGAGGCTTTGTAACCGATCACAGGGTGCGTCTTGGATCACCAGCTACCAAGCACCTGATGCTGATGTAACTGATTGATTTTTTTTTTAATGCGAGATCCCTTCAAGACTGCCTATGCTGATGCTGAGTAACTATCCTGTTATCCTCTGTCGCAATCCGATTCCTCCTCAATTTTCATGCTGATAGCTTGTAAGAACATTTTTGGTTCTGGGCACCGCCACCAGTGCCCAAGGCCCAATTTTTCAGCCCCTGTTTAACAGGGGCTTATAATTACAATTTTTGATGCAATACTATGCAGCAGGGCTCATTCCTGCGCTCCAACTATAGCATCTGTGAGGGGTTGCAGTGTTGTGGCAATTTTTCTGCCCCAGTTTAACAGGGGCGTGTAATTACAATTTTTGATGCAATACTTTGCAGCAGGGCTCATTCCTGCGCTCCAACTAGAGTATCTGTAAGGGGTTGCAGTGTTGTGGCACCAGCACCAGTGTCCAAGGCCCAATTTTTCAGCCCCTGTTTATCAGGGGCATGTAATTTCAATTTTTGATGCAATACTTTGCAGCAGGGCTCATTCCTGTGCTCCAACTAGAGTATCTGTAAGGGGTTGCAGTGTTGTGGCACCAGTGCCTAGGCCCAATTTTTCTGCCCCTGTTCAACAGGGACATGTAATTACAGTTCTTGATCTAATATTTCACAGCAAGAGTAACTGTGAGGGCTTACAGTGTTGTGGCAACACCAACACCTAAGGTCCCAATTTCTGCAGACTATATAGGGCAGGCCCCTACTTTCCAACATCCAACTTACAAATGACTCCTACTTGCAAACAAAAGGAGACAACAGGAAGTGAGATGAAATCTACCCCTAGGAAGGGAAATTCTCTCCTGTAAGAGTTAATATGGGAAAAACGTGTCTCCTCTTCACTTATGCTTTATCACCAATCCTTGTTTCACTAAAAACCCCAAATTTTCAAAAAACATTTGTCATTGGGACAGAAAGTGAGGTGAAATCTTCTGAAGAGGTGCACAGACAGCAAAACAAATGTTACAGGGGTGATAACCCTTCCCTATGTTTTCCAAAAAGCTTAAAAATAGATTTTTTGGCTGGAGCTACACTTTAAAAATGTACCAGTTCAAAATTACAAACAGATTCTATTTAACAACAAACCTACAGTCCCTGTCTTGTTTGCACCGCCTTTATACTGCTGTTCAGAGTATATAGGGCCAGGGGGCCCCACGCCTTTCCTTTTTTTAATTTGGGTGCGGGGTTCCCCTTAATATCCATACAAGACCCAAAGGGCCTGGTAATGGACTGGGGGGTGGGGGGTACCCATGCCCTTTGTCTCACTGATTTTCATCCATATTGCCGGGACCAGACATTACATTAAAGCCGCAAGCAGTTTTAAATTACTTTTATTCCTTTACAAATGTCATTTTGTGCATGGACTGTTCTAAGCACAGGAAACACACGCCACTTTACAGGCATACTATAGACACCCCCCAGGTACGATATTTAAAGGATTATTTCACTTTTTTTTCACTTTAAGCATCATTAAAATCACTGCTTCAGAAAAAACAGCCATTTTTAAAACCTATTTTTGCATTGATACATGTCCCCTGGGGCAGGACCCGGGTCCCCAAACCTTTTTTAGGACAATAGCTTGTATATTAGCCTTTAAAATTAGCACTTTTGAAACTTTTCAAATGTTCGAGTCCCATATTCTTTAATGGAGTTCTAAAGTTTGCACGAACTTTCGGTCCGTTCGCAGGTTCTGGTGCGAACCGAACCAGGGGGTGTTCGGCTCATCCCTAGTCTCTAGTTTTAATGGCATGGCTGTTGAAGTCCAAGTCTTAAAGCTGTTGTAAACCTCAGGAATGAACAACGAGCAAAGCATATCTCTCTATAGTTTGTACTTGACTCAATTAATAACCCTAAGTGTGATTTCTGTCTGCTGCTTCCTTCCTTTGGTATCAGCATGAATGACTTGTGACATGTTTTCCTGACACCAAGAGAAAAAAGCAAAGTCCTTTCTTGTATTAAAGGAGGTATGGACTCCAGAGAGAGAGATATAATTGTATCACTTTACAAATCATTAGTAAGACCTCATCTGGAATACAGTTCCGTTTTGGCCACCAGTTCTCAAAAAGGATATTGGGGAACTGGAGAAAGTCCAGAGAAGGGCAACCAAACTGATAAGAGGCATGGAGGAGCTCAGGAAAGATTAGAGGAGCTGGATTTATTCTCTCTTGAGAAGTGGAGATTAAGGGGGGAATATGATCAACATGTATAAATACATAAGGGGTCCATATAGAACTTAGTGTTGAGTTATTCACTTTAAGGTCATCACAGAGGACAAGGGGTACTCTTTATGCCTAGAGGAAAAGATATCTCATCTCCAAATACAGAAAGGTTTCTTCACAGTAAGAGCCATGAAAATGTGGAATAGACTCCCTCCAGAGGTGGTTCTGGCCACCTCAGTAGATCGCTTTAAAAATTCTTTCCTAAATGTGCATAATTGAACTGGGTAGTGTACAAACATTTATAGGTAAAGTGGATCCAGGGAAAATCCAATTGCCTCTTGGGGACCAGGAAGGAAACTTTTCCCCTGATTTAGCAAATTGGATCATGCTTTGCTGGGGGTTTTCAGCTTCCTTTGGATCAACTGTAGGTATAGGATTGTGTATATGGGATTGTATGATATATTTTTTTCTTCTTTTTTTATTGGTTGAACTAGATGGACTTGTGTCTTTTTTCAACCTGACTAACTATGTATCTGTTTCATCTCTATGTATAACCTGAGGTCAGACACTTCACTGGGTATATGTAAGGATTTACAACCATTTTAAGGGAAACAAGCATCTTGGAATCAGTGATTGCTGTGTTTCTTAAGGTGAGAAAGGTTACTCTCATAAGGTATATCATCATATCTGGAAGACACATTACCATTGCTGTAAACAAAACTATTTCCACCCTTGCCATTATTTTTTGGGTTGCTTGTTTGCCTTTGTACAGTCAGGATCAAAAATTTGAATGCCTTATGTTGGCAAAAGAACAGATCCAGAATGCCTCCCCCTTCTTTTCTGCTGTATAACCAAGCAATGTCCAGATGTGTCTGTCCCATTGCTAATATATATGGCTCACTAAATTGCTGAAGGCCCTTGTGTAGCTGCATGGTTGAACAAATTATATGTCTGCCCTTTAATCTGTTGTATTATTCCCTGGCCTAGAACAAGGGCGATACAAAAGGATGTCTGATATTTTCCAGCCTAGGTTTCCTGATGCACACTCTCCTCCTACCATCTCTATTTCATGCAGATTGACGAACTGCATGATGGTTGTCTCCAGTGACCTCATCATTAGAGATAAATCGGGATAGTGCTAAGTAGATTTACAAGCCAACAGGATGTTATATTTATAGTGCCACCCCCGAAGGAGCTGCTTGATAATTGTGGGTTCTCTGGTTGCACCTCAACCCCAAGAACAACCTCAGCCCCTCTGGCACACATGGTAAATAAAATTACTGCAAACACAAGAGCAAAGGACACCAAAAGGAATAATAGAGACTGTAAGATAATATTTTAATACTTTATTTTTAAAGATTATTAAGGCGGTAGTAAATTGCATGTGGTTAGAAAAAAAAATTCCCCACAAGGCAATGTCATAATGTGCTAGTATGCATTGCATACTAGCACATCATGAGAGACTTACCTTAGAACGAAGCCCTCCAGCATCACAATATCACCGCTGAGAGGGCTGACATCTTCCCCCGGTCTTCCTTCTGAGTTTGTGGCCACCGGCTATATGAGTGGCCGGGGGTTCGATGATGTCACTCCCATGCATGTGCTGCCTGTAAGCCGAAACTTCAGAGCGCATGCGCCAGTCAAGTCATCAGCCACATGCACTCTGAACAATCTCTAAACTGTGCAAGTTTAGGAGATATTCACAGTACCTACAGGTAAGCCTTAGTGGTGTAACAGAGTTTATTACCATTTTAAGTCAACAGGGGACAAAAATGTAAAATTGCAGCATTTAGCATTAACAGAGTCACAAAGATATGCAATAAAATGACCATAACAATGGACCGGATTGTAGGGCCAATGAACCTTAACGTGATTGTGAAGCCACTGTATCATAAACATCCCGTCCCCTTTGTTAATATTATGTGTCCCAGTGTCTGTGCTGAAAAAAAAAGCAGATTTATACCTTGTATCAGAGGGTCTCCTGGCGCTCATGTGACTGCTTGGCTCTCTCCGCACCCCAGCTGACAGCTATAGTGGGAGAACTCGCAATTACATCAGACAGGGAGGAGGGGAGGAGAGAGCCAAGCAGTCACGTGAGCGCCAGTAGACGCTCTGATATAAAGTATAAATCTGCTTTTTTTTTTTCAGCACAGACACTAGGACACATAATGTTAGCTAACAGAGGACATGGTATGTTTATGATACAGGTATTATAGCAGCAGGAAGGGAAGGGGCCGGGAGCAGAGTGGCACAGACTATCTGACAGACAGGGAGGGGTGAAGGGGGGAGAGGAGGACAGAGGAGAGCTGCGGATGACGGAGGCATGTAAACTGACCACGGTATCAGGGCTCAGCAGCCCTGATAAACCGTGGTCAGTTTACAGGGGGGAGGGCAGAACCAGGTAGGATCAGCCAGGTTTTTTAAGTTAAACAAGGGGCCAAATTACACAGCACAAGCCTTTAAGGGAACAGGATCATTATTTTTTTGGAGTTACAAACACTTTAAGTGGACCTATGATTCCAGGAGCAAGAGGAGGAAGAAAATACCTTTTGTGTCAGTCAGCTCCCTCTAAGCCCTGATGCCACAGGTGAGAAGAAATAACAAACACAAAATGTGAAACCTGGGTGAGAGTTCCCCTTTATATTAACAGATACTTCACTTTGGACACTCTAATCAGTAACAGATTCTGTAGTTTAATTTATTCGGGTGGAGGAGTCCTTGAAGTAAGGATGTCCAAGCTATTTAGCTAGCTATGACGGGGCCCAAAGATAATGCTGTGCAATGACAACCAAGTTGGCAACAAAGTTAGATAGAGGGAAAAAAAGTTGTTTCCCAATGGATTGAATAAATAAAACTGAGCCGATTCCTCCATCCATACATTTGATCCGTTGTGTCATTGCATTCTGACATTGGGAGTCTCCTCTTGTGTCAGAATACACAGATCAGCAGTAGATCAACTTCCGTTCAACCACAGTGGCCCGACCCTGGTAAGCCAGCTGAATTTTCGATCCATACATGGCCAGCTTAACTAGCCAGATCACCAGATGAAAATAAAGGAAAGAACCCATAAAAAAAAAAAAAAAAAAAAAACACATTTTAAAAATTGGTAAGCAGCAATACAATAAATGTTTGCTTTGTGGGTTTAATACCCATTTAAAGTTCATTTTGTAAGGGAGAAATGTAAAATTTAAGATGGGTTAGGGCGGAGGGATCATCATAGGATGGCAGCACCTAGGATTTAGGCAATTGTCTGGCAATATAATGAACTTTAAAAATCAAACTTTGCAAAACTTACCATGATTAAATTCTCTTCTGAAATCACCAATTATAGTCTTTAAATACTAGTATTTGAAGAGAAAAATAACTATTTTCCTTAACAAAAACTGTAGCCCTTATCTCTGCTTATACGAAACATTTATTTCTGAGCATGACTTTTTTCCAACTGGGAAGGACACCAAATTCTAGAACGAGACTGCTATGACTAAACAACTTTAACAAGAAAAACATGACATGTTCTGTTTAATGCAGACATATTTTTTCTTTACCTTACTTGCCACTTCCTGCTGTTCATTGACTCAGCAAGAGAGGGGATGATGAATAAAGTTTGTTCACAGATAACAAAGCCTGTTCTGAGCGTTCAAGCTTTTTAGGATCTAAGGGAATCCATGGTCTATTTATAAAGAAGTGAATGTGGTGCTGATCAAGCAGAAATTTTCCAACAGGACAATTGTACAGAAGTCAATCGGTAGATCATTTTTTTTATAACCACCCTGTCCATACATTGATTGAAATGTAGCCAGTCCCTACTGAACCTCCAGATTTTGATCCAAGTATGGCTGGCTTAAGCCCTCACTGCTGTGATAGATTGTAGAGGTCTCTAGGGCTGTATGGGGCACAACTCTATGGTATGCACTATTTGAGGCATAGTTAGGCATAGCAAGCTTGCACACTGGCACAAGTAGGTGTTCTGTCAACACAAAGTTACTTGCAATAAGGCCAATCAGGTTGGCCTGTCCATTTTTCAGGTGGACCCGATCAGAGCCTCCATTCTCCTTTATGGGTAGTTGGATGTAAATTGACCTGTGTCCTTTTACACCTGGCTACCTCCAATCAGAACTGATCTGGCAAAAGGAAATTGAAGGGGATCAGTTCCTCTCTGTCTGGCCAGATCGAAGGGCAGTCGGGTGTAAACAGATAGCCGGTCCGTTTACATCCGACTGCCCATGGTGCAGAGCCGGCTGTATCAGTGTCTGCTCCACTTATGCAGACCTAGGCATTTGGAGATACAATCTAGAAGTGCATTTTGACAGGTCCTTTACTGTTGCTTGGGCAAAATTGCTGCTGTCCTATTAGATTTGCACACAGTTGAGGAGACTTGATGCATCCCCTAAATTCTTTCCTGATTACTAATGACCACAGTTAGAAGAGAGCTTATTGGAAACCACCTGAATGCACTCAATGCACTCAAATTTCCATTTCATTAAATTGGTGCAAGAATTTTTCTAGATGGATACCAACCTAATATATTCAATTGTATTATGATAGGTAATTTAAATGTATTAGAACATTTCTACAGAATGATGTCTAGGCCTTTTTTTATATGCAAATTGAAAGACAGTACAAATCACAGCTAGATTTCAGTTGTGGCCCTAAGGAAGATATCTTTCTTCAAAGATAACTGAGCAAATTATACTATTTTAACAAAAAATAATAAAACAGTATTTTTAAGTCAAGTTAGTTAAACTGTGGTACATCATTTTCTATTTTTTAGCTTCAAGTAGTGCTTTGCTGAACTACACATCCACCTTCCTCTAGCATGCCCCCCTTAAACTATCCGTACTCTGTTCTATTGTCATTCTTCACTGTTCTAATGGAGAGCAGGGGGAGTAAAATAGTGTTCATTTTTGATATATGATGTTGATGCTGATTTGCATAGGAAAATCCTTGAACGTGTATGCAGAATCTGACCATCTCATAAAGTCTTCTTAGCGATTTTCTTGACTAAATAGGTGCATTTTAGTTGCTGTTCCTGTTTAGGGCAATGAAGAAGGAGTGGGAGCTGTGCACAGGCAGCTCCACACTAAGTAAAACAATTGCAATTGGACAAGGTTTTTTAAATGGCCTGAGAACTCTTGTTGGGGCTATCATGCACTGCCCCAGAGAAATTATATTGTTGTATGATATGGCCAAAAAAGAATAGAAATCTATCATAAAATTCCTAAGGGTTTTCCTAAGCCCAACTCCAACTCAAACCTTTAAAACATTTTTGGATATAATTTGGAAAGGTACTATACATTGTTCTGTCAAGTTTACGTTGCCATATGGAAATCAGCTGGGGGAATTTCACCTCAGTTCCTGTCCCTTCAACAGCAGGGCAAGAAAAAAGGGGTGTGACACAGGAATGCAAAGATAGTTATAGTAACCTGATGGAGGTGCCAACTGTTATCCAGTTTGCTGGATAAAAAAGTATTTTGTTGCTGTCTCTGCCCTCACTTAAAAAATTCAGAAAATTTGGAACCGCGCTAGTGATAGAACTGGTGTCCATACAAGTAACCATCTGTCTATCATATAAGTGAAAACCAGATAAGGTGGATAAAACAAATATATTGTACGAATCACCAAAATATATTTAAACCAACAAAGGTGCATTCTTCACGTGCAACCGTGAAAAGAATAAACGTAAGTCCATGTAAGAGCAACAAGGTGAATCACCCAGGTGTTTGTTAGAGTGTAAATGAGGTCCTGCTGGATAAGGACAAGGTGTTTGGTCCACCACCACAAATAGAAGGACTGGCCGCTTACCAGAGGGTCAGAGTAAGCTGTTAAAACTGAATGCTCCGGACCGCCACCAAAGGACCGAACATTAGCACTGCGATGGAACATCAGGGGCCTTGATACAGGATGGGTTGATTCACAGTAGCGGAACGTCAAACTCTCAGCAGAGTGGTTAACCATAAACGGAAAAAGAGCTCCTCTGCTGCCACTTCCAGCAATGTCTTCTCTCTACTTCCTTCGGGGAGGAAGTTCCTTCATTCTTAGCAATGGAAATTGCATGAGGTCCCTCATGCATTCTGTGAGGGGCAACCCTAAGCTGGCTAGCGCCCACAGGGCTGGCGTTATAACACCTGGTTTTTAAAGAGCTCTGGCCCATGTTCAATGTGATATTCTTCTCTATAAGTGGATTTCCATCTATATTTGAGAAATCCAATATTTATTATAGTGGATTGTTTCCCTTATAAGTCTTTACATTTTTATACATTTCTGATCATATAGAGACCTCATATCTTGCCCCTCAGGAAAATTTGGACTGAAACAGTTGAAACACGTTGGGGCTTATTCTGGCAGAATTTATTATCTGAGAAATGTTATTGTAAATGTATTTAACTATTGCCTGTTATACAAAGGGGCTTTAGCATACAATATATCAGAACTGATTTTGCACCACGTCTTGTGTACATTTTAGGATGTGCTATGTTTTAACATGTTTTTGTATCAATAAAGTTGTTGCTAAAAATGTTTTATATAATATGATGGTGGTATACTTGTGTGACTGCGTTAAAGTCTCAAGGAGAGAACAAATAGAACAGTTAGGTTTTGATGGGACTTATCCTTTAAGTTGGCTAAGCTGCATGCATTTAAATGCCTTTGCAATAACTATATGTCTTATCTTTTCCAGATCACCAGAAGCTAGAACGTGAAGCACGAATTTGTCGTCTCTTGAAGCATCCGAACATAGGTTAGTCACCATCAGTTGTTATATGTGCAGTACATATACTGTACATCAGGGGTAGGCAACCTCGGACCTCCAGCTGTGTTGAAACTACAAATCCCATCATGCCTCTGCCTCTAGGAATCATGCCAGTGATTGTCAGGGTCTTGCAATATCTCATGGGACTTGTATTTTAAAAAAAGCCAGAAGGCTGAGGTTGACTAACCCTGCTATACACTATCAAGACAATGTACACTTTTTTCATTTGAGAAAAATAGTTAACAGCAGCAGCCAGTCCATAAGGGGCGCAGGGGCGCCGCCCCCTAGTTTGCATGTGGATTCATAGCTTTCTATGAGTTTTTTAACTTTTTTTCAAGCACAATTAGAGCCTGAGGCTCTAATTGGCTTAAAAATGGTTGGCTCAGGGCTCAGAGCACTGCGCCCCGAACCCACCCACTTGAGACACTAGCGAATCAATATTCGATATTGGTTTTCAGCTTCTCCTGCCGGGCCAATCAGGGCTGGAGGTGGATCCGAAGAAGACTGGGTTGGCTGGGAGGAGAAGCCAGGAAAAGCTGACCGGGGGGGGGGGGGGTTGTCAGCTGCAACTGATAGTTAATATTAAATGATCAACATAGCAGGTATTACAGAATTGTTGCACTGACCTAGGCTTAAAGTAAGTTTGAAAGTGGAAGATGTAGCACTAAAAATCAAACAGTATTAGTGAACTGTATAAACCCATGTCAGCAAAGCCTCCAACGGTTCAATGCTCTCTCGATGGAATCGTGATGATAAAAGGGGCCAGCAAGCATTGAAAAACTCGATGGAACGGTCAGACAAGCTCAATGGCAAAGATTATGTAAAAACATAAGGAGAGAACTTTATTTTGCAGTATCCATCGCAAGTATGCCGTCACATAACTAAAGTAACTTTAAAAGAGAAGTATGGGTTTCTTTTTTTTTTAAATTCCTACTTACCTAGGTGGATGCAGCATCGGTCCAATGCTGCATCTGTCCCCCGGCACCTCTGCACTGAAAACCGAGTGGTCGAACACCGCTGATCACTCGGTTTTCAGAGCCTCGTGAGCAGAGAGCTGTAGACTGTCAATCACAGCTCTCTGCTCATCTCCCTCCATGCTCATTGGAGCGATGAGCTGTGGAGGAGCGGGGAGTGGCTGTCCCAGGCTCTCAGAGGCTGAGACAGGGGTCAGTCCAGGCACCTGGCAGATCCAGACTCCCATTGTCGGGATGACGCGGACTGATTTCTGTACAGTCAGCAGAGAGCGGACTTCAGTGGTCGAACACCGCTGATCACTCGGTTTTCAGAGCTCCGTGAGCAGAGAGCTGTAGACTGTCAGTCACAGCTCTCTGCTCATCTCCCTCCATGCTCATTGGAGCGCTGAGCTGTGGAGGAGCGGGGAGCAGCTGTCCCAGGCTCTCAGAGGCTGAGACAGGGGTCAGTCCAGGCACCTGGCAGATCCAGACTCCCATTGTCGGGATGACGCGGACTGATTTCTGTACAGTCAGCAGAGAGCAGACTTCAGGCTGCTCTCTGCTGAAAACAGGTCACAGGAGTTCGTGTGAAATGGATCACAGGAGTGCAAAACGAACTGCACTCCTGTGATCCATAGGAGAAGCCCAGCCAAATGAGCTGAGCTGGCTGAGCTTCTTCTTTACCCTTTCTGATAAATTTCATATTGTAAGACTCTAAAGGCAAGTTGCACTCAATTTCCCCAGAGCTTAGTGAATGTGGCGAACCTTCACTTTGTAAAGAATCAGGGGCAAGGAAAATAAGAAAACGGCATTTTTGCTTGTACATGTTTAGATGATGGAAAGCATAAGAACTTCACTGCATTCACTAAGCTCTGGGGAAAATAAATGCAACTGAACTTATGAAGTGCACAATCTATTTGCCTTTAACAAATCAACCCCTTTGTGTTTTGAATTTTGATGGTAGCCACAAAGCAATGGATAAACACTTGGTGGGTCTTCTGCAGAGAATTTAGATACCTGTAAGGTCCATTGGAATCAGGGCCACCAACTATTGCTTAATGTAAAAAAAAGTCCATAACCATCTGGAAATCTAGCCAAACATAGTAATGAACTATAGATGAGAATAATAGAATGTTTGAAAAGCAGCAAGTAATGCCATATTTGTATTTCATTACTTTTCCAGAGGTGTATTTCATCATTAATACATTTTAAAAACTAGCAAATCTGATTGGAATCCTCTCTATATACTGGAGCTTTGAACTTTAGTCCTTTGATCAAATGAGTTGGAAGAAGCAACTGTTCTTTTTGCTGATAGCAGTCAATCATTTTCTCACTTTAATATTTGCGTTGACATTTGGGAAAAGAAAAAGCAGTATTTGATTGTCTGTGTGGGGTAATCTTGCAGTACTGTGTGCTGAACTTCCTGATATGAGGACGGCTTAATGAGATCATTACTGTATCTCCATCCTTGAGCTCACTGACAGCTAAATGTGCTAAATGAGTTTAATGTGAATAAAAGAACAGGTGCATATGGGATAGAAATTTAATTTTATAAAAGCATAAGCTGGAGGGGTAGAGGTGACTGTGCTGTCATCACGTTTGCTGAGAAAAGGGACCTAATTAGGGCAGAAGTGACATTAAACTACTTTTTAGTGGTAAAGCGATATTAAACCCAAAACTATGATATATTGCAGCATTACATCACGCCAAAGTGACTTCATCAGGGGGCTCAGTCAGTCTCAGTAGTCCCCTGATGAAGTCACGTGGGCGTGACATAACACGTAGGGCATCCAGGACCAGAAGTTATGTTTGGAGATCAAAGTATGCTGAGTATATGATACCAAAGGTGTTTTTTCTGCTTTTTTAATATAAGAATTATTCCTTTAATAAAAAAGTTTTATTGGGAATATTACATTATGGGAGGTCACTTTGTTTTTACCCTAACATATGGATAAGCGCATGTGAGGGAGTCTTAAAGGGACCACCACCAGAGGATTTCCAAATCAACTGAAAAGGACTACACAATTGGGCTAGCATCGTTCGAGGATGATTTCTATATGTAATCAAAAGTGTATTTGATTACTCACTAAGGAGAGAATACTGGGAGCACTTAGGTGTCCTGATCAGGTGGAAGTACACCATTTATTTTTACGTTTCACACTGAAGTTGCCTTCACTGAAGAAAGAGGACTGGGCACTTTATTTATTGTTGGATACGGACTATTATGTACTTTTAGCACATGTACACTTTACTTTAAACTAATTACTGTAATGCACATTTTCATGATTTTATCTTTTTGATGACTTGATATATATATATATATATATATATATATATATATATATATATATATATATAACTATGGACTATTTGAGGTTTATTAGTTTGAGGTATTATTTTGTACCTATGATTTGCGCAACACGTATACATATATACTATTTCATTACTGGTGGGAACAACCACACGGGGCATTCATTTTGAGCACGTATCATTTAAATTATTTGGTTCACACTACAGATTTATTTGCACAGACGTAACAGAGAGGTATTATTTATTATTGGTCATTGCATATTAAATAAAAGTACTGAAATCTATTTTTAAAGTGCTACTAAACCCAGGACCCTGCATTCACTATATCTGGTCTCGTACAGTACACAGAACATGAAAAAGGAAAGAAAGGAAGAGGGATGGAAGTGATTACCTTATTGTTTTCTGCTTCTTCATTCTCCGATCACAAGCTAGGGGTGAGGAGTTCAACAGGCTGTACTGCCTAACTACAGTACAGTAAATAAAACCACCATTCTGGTTGCACTGTTTAATAGAGCTGTGTGAATCTCTGGACAGGATGAACAAAATGTTTTTTCCTTTAACCCATGATCAGATTGTGTAGCACCCTGCTAGGTAGGTGCTAGAAGAGAGTATAATTTTGGTCTGTCTGCTTACCAGAAAGATGGTCAGGTAAAAACTTTATGCCTACCAGGGAGCAAGATCTATTGGTTAGGTCTGCTCATTGTGCCCAGGTGCAGCTCAGCTGGTCAGACTGGTCCAATAGGGAGGCCCAGGCACATGTGCTCAGAGTTAGTTGAGCCGGGGAACAGAGTGCAGGAGGGAGGGGGCGGCTGCCCTCTCCTTCGCGGAGGTGGTTGTGCGGCCTGGGGTGGTCGACATAAGGGCCTAGAGAGAGAGAAGCTGAACCCAGAGGTCCTGCAGAGTTGACTGGAAGGGAGACACCAGGAAGGATCTAATTCTGCCAAGTGAGGGCCACCCCTTCAGCTAGAAGAGTTAGTGGATGGGTGTCAGTAAAAGGGGATGCTAGAGAGTATCCTTAAGATAATGTAGTGCATCAAGTCTGCTGCTAGTGAGAGCAAGAAGACTTAATTCCTCCAAACACTTGGGTGTATGGTTAAAGCGGTGTGACTGCTTCCACAAATAAGTGAGGCTAAGTGAGAGTTGTCCTTATCCATTGTGAATAGTTCCAGTTGGAGTATACCACTAATTCCTTCTCCCTTCCATCCAAGTTCCAAAATAAAATACAAAAACACAAATATCCTGGACTGGTCATTGAGTAACGAACAAGTGGGAGTAAGGATGGGACATGTGGGAACCCCTAGCAATCAAAACCCTTAGCAACCAGCTGCAGGTACCCAGAGAGAGGCCTACAAAGTCAACACTCAGCAAGCCCTTTGGGGACAGTGCTACATTGTATAGTATGTTAATAGTAAAAAGGCACCCACCTGAACACAGGCTGTGTGTTGTTCGCAGCTTTTCCTGCACAACCCTCAAAAGGGAAACGAGCCAGCAACTGGTAATACAACTGGTAATACATTTCTAAAAAAAACAATATAAACTATTTACAAATGGACTTGATAAATACAGCAGTCCCTTTGTTTCTCCAGTACAGGATAAACTATACACTTCACTCCAGTCCGACAGCCACATCACACTCTACCATTCTTTACCCTTTCCAGACAGTATTTCCATTGAAGGGTACTGCCTGTACTATAGCTTACCAACATATTTTTGACAACATATTTTAGACAGTTTTGCACTTCCAGATTTGTTGCAAAAGTTTGGGGAGGGCAATATTCTGGTGCAGCATAGCTGTGCCCCTCTGTACAAAGCCAGGTCCAAAAAGATGTTTGGTGTGGTGAAACTCAATTGACATGAACAGAATCTAAACCTCAAACATACTGAGCACCTTTGGGATGAGTTGGAATGCCAACTTTGAAACAGACTTTTATCACCCAGCATCAGTACGAATTGGCACAAATGCCCACAGATATATTTCAAAGCATTGTGGGAAGCCTTCCCAAAAAAGTAGAGGCTCTTTTAGCCACAAGAGGTGGGGAGGTGGGTAGCAATTCCATATTAATGCCCATGATTTTGGAATGGCGTGTCCAATAAGCTCATATAAGTGAGATTGTCAGGTGTCCACAAACTTTGTTCATACAGGTAATCTCCTGGATTATTTTTCTCTTTGGGCCACCAAACGTGCAGCATGTCTCCTTTCATTCAGACTACTGGTGCCATGTGATTTGATAGACTTTCACAGCATATGGAACCTTTTCCAGACATTATTTATGGATCAGCTGCAAAGAGGTTCCTGAAAAAGTTGAAGAGCTGAAGTTTTCAGAATAAGTTCCATGACCGAAAGATGTATATAAATATTCTAAAACTAATACACTCATTTCAAGGTCTCAGGATGAGCAGACCTGGACTTGTAGTGGAATTACACATTCCACAGCCTAGGCTAGGGTATAGCCTATAGGACCACACAACTTAAATTATAAATAAGGACCACAAAACATAAATTAATACTAAAGGAAAAACTTTTTTTTAGTTTTGGATGCCTTGGAGTGGGATTAGAATGCCTGTCAGTTTTTGTTATGCTGCCTGTGACCCCATCCTGGAGAATCACTCTCTCTATTTGTCCTGTTTACCATTATCACTGAAAGTGAAAGTAATAAAAAATCCCAAACTTTGGGTTGTCCCCAGAACAGGAATAGAGGCAAAATCTTCCATAGGGGACCTGAGTTCTGGAGACCCTAGGTACAACCAGGGATTCCCGCACTTTTGACGGATTTCCCTTCACCTCCTGTTTTGGCTATAGGAGAGAAAGTTTAGGGAAATCTCTATTGGACACAGATGTTAAAAAAAATATAAAGGGGGTTATAACCCTCCCTTATGCAATCCAAAATTTAAAAAAAAATGTTTTTGCCTTTAATTCTACTTTAACCAATTGTTTACTGGGCACTTTCACCCCCCTCCTGCCCAGGCTAATTTTCAGCTTTCAGCGCTGTTACATTTCGAATGACAATTGAGCGGTCATGCAACAGTGTACCCATATGAAATTTTTTATCATTTTTCACACAAATAGAGCTTTCTTTTGGTGATATTTAATCACCACTGGGTTTTTTTATTTTTGCTAAACAAACAAAAAAAGAAGAATTTAGAATTTTTTTATAGTTTGTTATACAATTTTGCAAACAGGTCATTTTTTTCCTTCACTGATGGCCACTGATAGGCTGCACTGATAGGCACTGATGAGGCGGCACTGATGGGCATTGATAGGTGACACTGATGGGCACTGATCAGGAGGCACTGATTAGGCTGCACTGATGAGTGGCACTGATAGGTTGCACTGATGGGCACTGATAGGCGGCACTGAAGGGCACTGAGAGTTGGCACTGATAGGCGGCACTGATAGGCAGCACTGATGGGCACTGATAGGAACTGGTAGATGGCACTGATAAGTGACACTGATGATTAGGCACTGATGGGCACTGATAGGTGGAACTGGTGGGCACTGATTTGTAGTACTAATGGGCACTTGTAGGTGTCATTGATTAGCGGCACTGGTGGGCACTGATTAGCAGCACTGGTGGGCACTGAAGAAGACCAAAATCCCCATAACAGAAGCCAGTTAACGGCTTTCTTCTTTTTTCCTCACACTGTCAGTGTAAAGAAAGAAAAAGCCGGTAACCAGCTTTCAGGGATGCTGTGACTGGCCCTTTACTCTGATCTTTGATCGGCCGAGTACCGGGGATCCGGCGATTACAAAGTGTGCCGCCCGGTCAGCGAGAGCACGGGAGGATGTCCATGGTCGCCGTCCTGACATTTTAAGCTGCGCTGTAGCTGTCTTTCAGCTATAGCATAGGCGGGAAGGGGTTAAAGTGTATGTAAAGTCAAAATGTTATGTGTGTGTGTGTGTGTTTGTGTGTAAGAGTTAACACTAGGGATGAGTTGAACACCCTCTGGTTTGGTTCGCGGCAGAACATGTGAACAGGCAAAAAATTTGTCAGAACACACGAACATCGTTAAAGTGTATGGGACATGAACATGAATAATCAACAGTCCTGATTTTAAAGGTTTATATGCAAGTTATTGTCATAAAAAGTGTTTGGGGACCTGGGTCCTGCCCCAGGGGACATGTATCAATGCTAATTTTTTTTTTTTAAATGGCCGTTTTTTCGGGAGCAGTGATTTTTTAATGCTTAAAGTGAAACAATAAAAATGAAATATTCCTTTAAATATCATGTCAGGGGGGGTGTCTATAGTATGCCTGCAAAGTGGCGCATTTTTCCAATGTTTAGAACAATACCACAGCAAAACAGCATTTCTAAAGGAAAAATTGTCATTTTAAACAGATCGCTGCTGTAATGAATTGTCGGGTCTCGGCAATATACAACTTGTTGAAAAAAATGGCATGGGGTCCCCCCCAGTCCATTACCCGGCCCTTTAGGTCTCGTATGCATATTAAAGGGAACCCTGAACCAAAATTAAAAAAAAAAATTGCGTGGGGGTCCCCCTAAAATCCATACCAGGCCATTCATGTCTGATATGGATTTTAAGGGGAACCCTTTGCCAACATTTTTTAAAAATGGCGTAGGGGTCCCCCCAAAATCCATACCAGACCCTTATCCGAGCATGCAACCTGGCAGGCCGCAGGAAAAGGAGGGGGATGATAGAGCACCCCCCTCCTAAACCATACCAAGCCACATGCCCTCAACATGGGGAGGGTGCTTTGGGGTCTGACCCCAAAGCACCTTGTTCCCAAGTTGATGGGGACAAGGGCCTCATCCCCACAACCCTTGACAGTTCTTATATAACTGAGGGCGGGGCCACCCGGTGGCGTAAATGGGTGACCCCGCCCCCCTCTGACACCACGTGGATGCCACGGGGAAGTCCCCATGGCGTCAGAGTAGGCTTCACCCCAGAACTAACAGGAAGGTCAAACGCACAGATTCTCTGCACAAGGAGAGTGAGCGACCATTATTACAGGAAGCTCCTGCACAGAGGTTACTGGTTGCCAAGCAGTCCCTGACTATTTTAAACAAAGTTCTTCTTTAAGCAGATTTCTTGCATTGAAGCGGCTGCACAGTGCAAAAACCAGGAGGTTTGAGCAAGCCACTGCTAAGAGCATGACCAAAGAGTCACCTTCCCTCAACATCCTGTAGGATTTAACGCACATGGGTGGAGGAGCCATGTCTCATGATGTCACCCGCTACTATCCAACATGACCTGAATGTACTGATCAGGCGTTCGGTGCTCTACATGTAAATCTAAATTTTATGCTTGCAACAAGAGGAGGATCTTGTAAGTTTTACTCAATAAAGAGTGTGTTTTTAGATCTTACAGAGAGCATTTAGATTTTTTTTTTTTATATATATGTGCTTGGCTATATGTTTGACCATTGGAGCTGCATCTGAAATTCCTCGTCCCCGGGCAGTGGGAATCTAAACATTTGACCTTCCTGTTGGTTCAGGGGTCAACTAATTGAGGTAAGGGAGCAATCTGTGTGATGGTGGTGGGCTCATCCACGCAAGGGATTAAAGTTCCTGAAATTTCTCAGTCAAGGGATCCTTTTCTTCCAAGGACATTTTCTATTTCTGCAGGGGTCTGCTCTTCTCATTTGGCTATTTGACATTTATTATTTCATTTGTATTGTTTTATTTGCGCTACACTGTGTGTATCTCAATAGGTATTTATTGTTGTCTGTGTCCCCCTGGGGAGATTTATACTCACTATTGACCTTGGTGACCATTGTCTCCAGTACAGAAAGTGTAGGTAAATCTAACATTTGTTGTCACAGGAACAGGAGGTCAGAGGAAATCTTCCAACTGGAAATCTGTTTTGCTGACCACTTTCTAAAAGAGGACACTTCTTTACTTAGGAGACAGTTCTTCTTACTTTCTACTGTGCCCTTGGGACAGAACATGAAGAGAACTTTCTCATATCGGACACAGAAAGCAAAAAAATGCTTGACCATTCCCTACGCTTTACAAAACTAGAAAAATTCCAGTACCTGGAAAGTTGTAAATTTGAGTATAGTGGGGAGAATCTAAAATCTCCCAGCTCAGTAAATGGGAGTGGTGTCATATCTCTATAAAAGTTCTCATTAAAAGTTTTCACACCATGGTATAACAAGTGGTAATTAATCACATTATTCTGTTGTGATAGTGATTTATCCCTTCCTGAGACCTCTATGTCTGGGCTGAATATAGCAGAGACACTCAACATGGACAATGTTCATCAGATAGCTGAATTCACCAAACACTTGAAATATACAAATGTCTTTATTGCATGCTGAACACTGTGGCAATACTATAAAATGCAAAAAAGAGTATTGGCTTTTCTAGTCCCAATGTGTGTCTTGCAAGGGAGGAAGGATTACAAAAGTCCACAGAGAGGAAAAGGAAATGACCTCACACGAAGGAGAAGGGAATACAAAAAATATCATGCAATCTAAAAAATGGTTCCAAGCATAATTAAAAAAAAAAACAAAAAAAACAACATAGGCTGGATACACAAATACAGCTGCATTTTCCATATACTGCAGAGGCAGCACACATATTTTACTCAACTTGTTCTGTATTGTTAAAGATATTTCACCAACTATCCAAATGGTTTGTTCAGTTCCTCTGTTTACTAAAATAATGGACTGGGGAATCTGTAAAGAGCTACATTTGCGCCAGATGACAGGCTTTTGGCTAAGCTTCTGTACACAGGGGATTTTTAACTGACGCTAAACAATATCCTTATCCTCCAAAAATACTCCACATACATCCATTACTTAAAGGCACTGTCATTTATTTTTCATTAAATTGTTTCTTACTGTGCTTTTCTTCCTCCTTTTAACATACTCCTCCTTTTCTGCTTCACTTCCTTTTGTTTGGAACAAGCAGTACACGTTAGTTGCAATCATGTGTAGCACCCTTGTGTTTAGGCAGGGTTACTCCTAAATTTACCTGCCTTGGCTATGTTGAGGATCAATTGATTTCACTCTAAGTCTATAATTGCTGCACTTCTCTCTTTGGCCGGGTACTTGGTGGCATTAGATATGAGAAGGGCAAAGCAAAGTCAGGTTATGGGTATATAGGGTATCTCAGCTAATGGGCAGGGGTTTTCTTAAATTCCTTGGCCTGCTGGGAGAACCTATATATTTGGGTGGAGGTGATCGGTACTCTGTGCCACCTGGACGGCTGGGTGGACATGTGTTGTATTGCCTGGGCTGCTAGGCTGGAGTTTGGGCCTATGCCAGGCACATCTGGCTGCTAGGCTGTCTGAGGGCCTATCCAGAAGCAAGAGAGCAGCACAGGGTTGGGATTGCGGCTTGTAGTCCAACCAGAAGTGATTGTTCTGCCGGCCAGAGAACCTGTTGCGGTTGGAGGTAGAAGGGAAAGCTGTCGCCACTAAGGGACCAGCCACCTTATTACCAGGGACCACAGTGAGTAGCTGAAGCAAGTACCAGAGCAGTATTCTCACCAACCGAGGAGGGTGAAGAATCGTGAAACTTCAGTGGGTATCAAGCCAGGGACCCAGCCAGCGGAGGTGACGCTAGCAGAGCAGCCTTGTGTGTCAAGCCAGGGACCGAGCAGGCCGGTGGGGTGAAGCTTGAGAAGTATCTTGAGTGCCAAGCTAGGGACCCAGCAGAGAGGCAGGGGAGATACTAACGTGAAGATTGGAAGAGCTCAAGGGATTCAGTGGCAGTGACTCGTCTAGTCTAGTGAGAGACTGGGAGCTCAGTGGGCTGAAGAACTACAAGAAGTGATTGTGGTAGAAGTGAAGGAACTGTTATGCCGCGTACACACGGTCGGACTTTTCGTCTACAAAAGTCCAACGGACGCTGACGGACTAAAGCTGGCTGGTAATCCGATCGTGTGTGGGCTTCTCCGGACTTTCAACGGACTTTTTTAGCCTCAAATCCGACGGACTTTAGATTTGAAGCATGCTTCAAATCTTTACGTCGTAACTACGACGGACCCCGAAGTCCGCTCGTCTGTATGCTAGTCCGACGGACAAAAAAACGACGCATGCTCATAAGCAAAAACTAAACGGAAGCACTCGGTCTAGTAAAACTAGTGTTCGTATTGTAGGTAGCACATTCATCACGCTGCAAAATCTGTGATCGTTGAATGCAGCGCATTTTATTTCTTCTTTACGAAGGCTCTAAAGAACGAAGGTGTTTTGCTGTTCATAATCAGAGTTCTCCCAAACTGATTTCTGTATTCTTTTTCTCTTTGATCTCATGAATGATATAGTATGCATTTTAAAAACAATGTTTCCATACTAATAATACTTTTTCCCCTTTTTTTTTTTTTTTTTTTTAGGTTTGTAAAGTTACCACAAAGAACCCATTATTCTGATTTTTTTTTATAGTGATTATTTTTTAGTTTTTAGATAAAGTTAACCCAAAGCACCGTTTTTGTTTATGTTAATTTTTTTATTTTCAAGACTTACCACTTGAACATTATTTAACATTAGTAATGTATTTTTGGTGTGTTTTTTCCAAACTCAATGAGATTGTTGTCCCTTGTTAATTTAACATTGTGTGTAAAATCAATGATTTAAAAGAAAACACATAGTCTTTTGCTAAACTCAAAAAAGATCCATTTATTCATGGTCAAAATAAAATAAAGAGGAAGTCAACGCTGGAAAAAGTCGGTGTACCAGAAAATTGGGATCTTGCGGAGTCCATATAAGAGGGAGCACAATCTGGTCCAAGAATCCCAGAGATCAACAGCACCAGCAGATGATCTAGATGTCCCCAGACTGTGGTCCTACAACAGCCTGCGTCTTCTGTCAGACCAGACTGAACCCAGGTCATCACTTTCTTCTCTTCCCTGCAGCCTTTCCTCCACGCTGCCCTGCAGCCTTCCCTGTAGCCTTCTTTTGAGGCTGTGGCTCTGGTGTTTCAGTTGTGGCAGGAGGAGGAGGAGGAGGAGGAGGAGGGGGGGCTGCCTCATGTAGTTGGGTGTTTTGTGTTAGCGTGCCCTGCAGCCCCTTATGGATTGTTTCCCCAAATAGGCGCTCACAAATGAGGCGCTGCTCCCAATCCATCTGAAGAAGCCTGCTGGCTAAGTAGCAGCCATAGGATTCTTCCGCTTCGGGGGGGCTCCTTAAAAAACGGGTGGCCTCTTGCATGAGGCGCAGGGATGCGTCCTGTGTGACCATCCCCTTCCTGGCCCTTTTTTTGGGAAGGTGGAGGGGAGGCACTTGGGATTCGGTCAGGCTCCTACTGGGCCCAGCCACCTCACTTGGCCCAGCCACCTCACTGGGAGCAGCCACCTCACTGGGAGCAGCCACCTCACTGGGAGCAGCCACCTCCTGCCTGACACTGGGCCCAGCCTCCTCCAGGATGATGGTGAATCCGGCCTCCTCCAGGCTGTCCATGGGCCCGGTCTCCTCCTGCCTGCCACTTTCCCCACATTCCTCCTGGATGGACTCATCCTGTGTATAAAAAAAGGACAATAGTTTGAGTATATTTTTTTTGGTTCATCAATGACACACAGTTTGCTTCTCATGACTAGCAAATTCAATGTGAATACATCTCTTTAATAAAAGAGTCTAATCAGACACCCTAATTATTTCAAGCAGGTGCCAAACATATTTAGCCACTACTGTCAATTGATATGTATACACAATTTTGAGTGCCAAATTATTTTAGACAATTATAACATCCAGTTAACATCATTAATATTAGTACAGTAATATTTGTTTCAATAATTTACCTGACTCCAGATGGTCATATCTGGTTCATCCAGGATGGAAGACCCAGCTTGCTCCTCATCAGCCTCTGCTGGGGTGGAGGGAAGGGTGGAGGGAAGGGTGGAGGGAAGGGTTGAAAGTGATGGCCTGGCTTCATTCTGGTCATCCAGAAAACGGAGTTGATTGTAGTACCACAGCCTGGGTACATAAACATCATCTGCTGATGCTCCTGATCTCCTTGATTCCTGGATCTTCTTATGCTCCCTCTTATACATGTTCCTCAAGACCCCAATTTTCTTG